>NW_006921664.1:467831-469382 GCF_000298275.1 Orycteropus afer afer | reverse complement strand
CAGAAAATTCACTTTCCATACAGCAGTTCACATACACTTTGTTTCATGACAGTGACTACAATTTACCACAATGCAACAGCTCTGCTCCTACTTCCTCCCATTAGTTACATCTTCCCTATGTCCCTCCCTCCATGTACTCCTGCCCCCTGAACTGTCTCCCTGTGCATGAACAGTCCTTCTTTCGCTCATGATTATTCTCTCCAAGGAGTGTATTTACCTCAGGTAAATGTTCAACTCCTCTGCCTGTCTTTTGTTTGGCTGGAAGCCACAGGTATGGGTTCAATTCCAGAACTGAAGGGCAGCTAAGGGCCATTTTCTCAAGGGTACCAGCAGACTCTATCAGACCAGCAAACCTGGTCCCCCCCCCTTTTTTTTTCCAAATGATTTTGACTTTTATTCCACATTGTTCTCCCTCTCTATCCAGGTTCTCCTACATAGATCCCCCTCCGAGTGGTTGACAGTGGGAGCCAGACACCATCTAGTTCTTCTGCTCTTATAGTGTCCAATGACTATTCCAAGGACACTATAGACTCTGTGCTTCCTTAGGAGAGAAACATTGTTATGCAAGCAGAAAAGGAAAATTATTGTCTTGCTCTACCCAGATCACTCACCTCTTTGAGAGCTAGTGGTATTGGGTATTGTTGGATGTAAAAACCTAGAGCAATTGAGCCAAGGGGTCTTGGTATCTTATTTTCTGCTAGGATTTATTCCTGACTCCTTGTTGTTGTTGTTGTTATGTGCCGTCGAGTCGGCCCCGACTCATAGCGACCCCTCCTTGGGTTTCCGAGGCAGTCCTTAGAAATAGAAAAAAGTTTACTTTACATAATACATAAAAAGACCGAGTGAGATAGAGGTATTCCTCTAAAATCAAACAAATAAATTTCAGAAAACAAGAAAACGTGAAGTTTGTACACATTGGCTGAGCCATCCTGAGATTTTTTTTTTTTTTTTTTTTGAGAGGTATGCCTTTTTATTTTCTCCAATATACTTTATGCACAGGTTGGAGGAATGGAGTGAGAAGTGTGCAAGTACTACATTCACTGAGTTCATTTATTATTTTGCAAAGAATTTTCCTAAGTTATGGGGCGAAAGTCTGTGACAGCAAGAAGAATACTTGGTGTAATTAGAATGATGTGCTGTAATCATAAAAATGTTGTGCCAAGCATTTTATTTTAAAGAAAAATTACCCTTGAATGCAGTAACATATCACTGAAAGTGTTCTGTGTGTTTAGGTCAATCATGGTTTCATTTGCCTAGTCATTCAATCAATCAAAGAAAGTACTGATGGTCTTAATGATGTGGTATAAAGGTTTAAATCACAAGTGCATTTCTCTCTTGGGGCTGCCTTCTATTTCCTAAGACACAATCAGTAAATATCAATCAACTAAGATTGAAGTGCAGCAATAAAGAAGGAAAAGTTTCCTAGGAAATTCACGTGCAGTACTAAACCAAAGAACTTAGATTAAACTTTAAGTCTAAAAGTCAACATGAATATAATTTCAGAAATATTCAATACTAACTCTAAAATATATGTATTAACTAATGCTATTT
>NW_006921664.1:465700-466865 GCF_000298275.1 Orycteropus afer afer | reverse complement strand
TTGTTGTTAAGTGCCATCAAGTCATTTGTGACTCATAGCGACCCCATGCACAGCAGAACAAAACACTGCCCGATCCCGCGCCAGCCCCACAATCCCTGCTATACTTGAGCCCATCATCGCAGCCACCGTGTCAATCCATCTCGAAGTTAGGAAGGGGCTTATATGGATATAAACAAGGATGATATGCTTTAGAATCCATTCTGTTTGTTATCCATTATATTATACACCCTCTTTGTATAGAACTACAGTAATGAAAGTGAAAAATGTACCACTAATAATAGACTGATGAGCTGGAAAGCTTTTTTCTGAAACAAATCCAATTATATAAAATCACATATTGTATGTAAAAGGAAATCTCACAAATAGATTAGTATTATTTGAACACTGTAAGGAAGTAATCTTTTTCTATAAAAGTCAAATTCTATTCCTTCTTTGTTCAAATTTTCTAATGTTTTACCATTTTACACAATATGTAACACAAAGTTCTTACACGAGCCTATAAAAATATAAAAGATTAATCCCTTTGTCAGACTCCATTAATTTTTTCCTCAAGACTCATCTTCCATCACTCCCTTTTAGCAATAGAGTCCCTGAAGATTCGACTATGCACTTGAACAACCCATCATGACATTTTATTTCCTGGCTTCCCTTGCAGGTAGAAGTAGCTATGATTAACTTTTAGCCATTCGGTATGAGAGAACAGGATGTGTAAAATTTCATGTCATAGCCTTTAGAAAGGCCATTACTTGACCTCCAATTATTCTAATTTTTCCACCCTCCTATGTAGGCTAACATATTAGAATATGGACTTGGTGCTGCTGACCTAATTTCATCATGAAATGAGAACAAGACCATCCAAAAAAGGAAAAGACAAAGAATGGAGTAAAAAGATACAAGAATTCTGGGTCTCAGATGAGCTTGTAGTTAAGAGATGCCTACATACCCTGGCTGGCACAAACATTTTATGCTTAACAAATAATCAAACGATTGACAGTTCAAATACAACTAGCAGGGTAAAAGAAATCTATGTTGTTGTTGTTGTTGTTGTTGTTAAGTGCCGTCGAGTCATTTCTGACTCATAACGACCCCATGCACAGCAGAACGAAACACTGCCCGATCCCGCACCAGCCCCACAATCCCTGCTATACTTGATCCCATCATCACA
>NW_006921664.1:463143-464825 GCF_000298275.1 Orycteropus afer afer | reverse complement strand
TGCTTACCTTGCTCCCAGAGACCCGGTCCCTCTCGGGAGGGTAACAAGGGAAAGTGTTCAGTGCAGATCAGTGAGTAAGCACCAGCCCGCCCGTGCTCACCTTGCTCCCAGAGACCCAGTCCCTCTCTGCAGGGCAACAAGTGAGCCATCCGAGCACTAGTGACTGGGCTCCACCCCCCTCTCCTGCTCCTCTGGCCTGCTACTTTGTGCTACGCCCGTGCCCACCTTGCTCCCGGAGACCTGGTCCCTCTCGGGAGGGTAACAAGGGAAAGTGTTCAGTGCAGATCAGGAAGCACCAGCCCGCCCGTGCTTACCTTGCTCCCAGAGACCCGGTCCCTCTCGGGAAGGTAACAAGGGAGCCATCTGATCACTAGTGACTGGGTTTTACCCCATTCTCCTGCTCTTCCGGCCTGCTACTCTGTGCTACGCCCGTGCTTACCTTGCTCCCAGAGACCTGGTCCCTCTTGGGAGGGTAACAAGGGAAAGTGTTCAGTGCAAATCAGTGAGTAAGCACCAGCCCGCCTGTGCTTACCTTGCTCCCAGAGACCCGGTCCCTCTCGGGATGGTAGCAAGGGAGCCATCTGAGCACTAGAGAAATCTATAGACACTGAAAATCCTGTGGAGCACAGTTCTACTCTGAATATTTGGGGTCACTATCTAGCAATATTTTTCTCTTTCCCTTTTATTTCATTTATCCACACTGAAATACCTATTCCTAGACTATTAGGTGGGGAGAAAAAAGAAAAAAAAACTTCCATCATGTTTGAGCCACTGTATTTTTGTTCTATTTTTTACAACACATATCCTAATTTATACAGCTTCTTTGCTACCTCCTCAGCCACACAGCCTAATTTTCTTATTCTTATCCATTCTAATGACCTCAAAGGAAGTTGTTTCTCAAAGGAGCAAATACTCATTTCCAGAACTTTGTATATTCTTTTTTATTTATTTAAAAATATATTATAATTAATATATTTATAATATATTAAGTATTATAAATATTAAAATAAATATATTTTACTACTTTTGGCTGCAACCTACACAACCAAACATAATCCATTCACAATTTCTACCTGAGCAGTTCAGTAGCATTACTCACATACTTCACACTGTGTTGCCATTCTCATTATCTCTGCTCATATAGTTTCATTACCATTAAGTTAAGCTCTCTATTAAAATATTTCAAATAATATTATTTTATTCATATGAAAACATACACAAAAAGAAATTCACCAACATAACAACTTCCTCATTTATAGCTCAGGGATATTTATGACATTTTCATGTTGTTCCAACATTATTGCTATCCTTTTCCAAAATATTCCACCACCATTAGCATAAATTCAATGCCCTACAAATAAAAGCTTTCCTTTCCCCCCCCCTCCCTCCTACCCATAGTAACCACTAATAATCTTTGGTTTCTCTCTATATATATATTTTTTTTTTCAACCTATCTAGAAATTGAATGATGCAGGAAACATCAAGAGAAGATGGCAGGAATACACAGTCACTGTACCAAAACGAACTGATCAATCTTCATCCATTTCAGAAAGTGGCATATGATCTAGAAGACCTGGAGTCTGAAACCAAAAGGGAAGAACACGCTCAGCATTTCTCAAACTGAAAGAACTGAAGAAAAAAATTAAGCCTCAAGTTGCAATATTGAGAGATTCTATGGGCAA
>NW_006921664.1:452938-461839 GCF_000298275.1 Orycteropus afer afer | reverse complement strand
TTCCCTGGAGAAGGATGTCATGCTTGGTAGGGTGGAGGGTCAACGAAAGAGGGGGAGGCCTTCAATGAGATGGATTGACATGGTGGCTGCAATGATGGGCTCAAGTATAGCAGGGATTGTGGGGCTGGCGCAGGATTGGGGAGTGTTTCGTTCTGCTGTGCATGGGGTCGCTATGAGTTGGAAATGACTTGATGGCACTTGACAACAACAACCACAGGAATTTAGCCTCCCCTCCCCTCTCATCCCTGAAAACCAACAAAGAAATTTCCTTCCATGTATAAAATTTTCCTTCACTTTTCACAGTAGTGATTAATACAATATTTGTCTTTCTTTGACTGACTTCATTCACTCAGCATAATGTCCTCCAAGTTCCTCCATATTATGTGGTGTTTTGTAGTTTCTACATTATTCTTTATGATTGTATACTATTCCATTTTGTGTATGTACCACAGCTTGTTTATCCATTTGTAGGTTGATGGGCACTTAAGTTCTTTATCCCTCTTTGCTTTTGTGGATAGTGCTGCTATGAACATGGGTGTCCATATATCTGTTCATGTCTTGTCTCTCACTTCTTTAGGATATATACCTACTATTAGGATTGCTGGATCAAATGCCATTTCTATTTCCAACTTTTTAAAGAATCGCCATACCTATTTCCCCAGTTACTGTATCATTTCACAGTCTTGCCAGCAGTGTATGAGACCCCCAATCTTTCCACATCCTAAACAGTATTTGTTATTTTCTGTCTTGTTGAACTTTGCTATTAATGCTGGGGTGAGATGTATCTCATGGTTGTTTTTATTTGCATTCTCCAATGCTGAATTATAGCAAGGATTGTGAGGCTGGCACAGGACCGAGCAATGTTTTCTTCTATTGTACATAGGGTAGCTATTAGTCGGAGCTGAATTGATGGCACCTAACAACAACAGCAACAAATGACTACTGATAGCGAACATTTCTTCATGTATTTGTTGGCTGCCTGAGTATCTTTGGTGAAGTGTATACATATTTTTTCATTGGATTGTTTGTCTTCTTCATGTTGAGGTGTTAGAGTTTTCTATAAATGTTAGAGACAAGTCCTTTGTCTCATAGGTCATTGCTGAATACTTTTTCCCATTCTGTAAGTTCTCTTTTTACTCTCTTGGAGAAGTCTTTTGATGCACATAATAATTTAATTTTTAGAAGTTCCCAATCATCTATCTAGTTTATCTTCTGCTGCTTATGCATCTTGGGTTTTGTTTGACAGGCCATTTATGCCATAAACTAGGGCCCTTAAGTTTGTCCCTATTTTTTCTTTGATGAGTTTACAGTTTTAGATTTCACATTTAAGTTTTTGATCTATCTGGTGATCATTTTTGTGTATGATGTAAAGTATAATTTTTCTTTCATTCTTCTGCAAATGGATATCCAGTTTTGCTTGTGCCATTTGTGAAGGAGATTTTCTTTTCCCATTTAATGGATTTTGGCCCTTTGTCAAAGATCAGCTGACCATAAGTGGATTAATCTATTTCTGGGCTCTCAATTCTGCTCCTGGGGTCTATGTATCTTTCATTGTACCAATACCAGGCTGTTTTGACAAGTGTTGTGGTGTACTAGGTTTTGAGATCTGGAAGTGTGAGACTTCTTATACTGTTCTTCTTTTTCAGTAATGCTTTGCTTATCTGAGGTCTCTTTGCTTTCCGTAAAGTGATTGGTTTTTTCATGTCTTTAAAGAATGTTTATGGAATCTGGATTGGGATTGCATGGAATGTATAGATTGCTTTGGGTTGTACTGATATTTTCAAAATGTTCAATCTTCTTATCCATGAGCATGATATGTTCTTTGATTTATGTAGATCTCTTGGAGTTTTTTAAAGTCGTGCTTTGTAGTTTTCTTTGTGTTTTGTGTTCCTGTAAAGATTTATTCTCAAGTATTTTGTCTCTTTGGTAGCTGTGGTAAATGGTATTGATTTCTTTATCTCTTTTCCAGAGGCCACTTTGCTGGTGTAGAGGAATCCAATTGATTTCTGTATGTTGATTTTTTATCTTGCCACTATGATAAATCTTTTCAATAACTTCCAGTAGTTTTCTTGCTGAGTTTCATGAGTTTTCTATGTATATGATCTTATAATCAGCAAATAGAGACAGTTTTACTTCTTTGTTAACATTTTGGATGATTTTGATCTACCTTTCTTGTCTTATTGCCCTTTCTAGACTTCCCAATACAATATTGAATAGAAGTGGAGTCAGAGGGCATCCTTGTCAGGTTCCTGTTTGCAAGGGGAAGGGTTTCAGTCTCTCTCCATTGAGACTGGTTTTGCATATAAGCCCTTTATTAAGTTAAGGAATTTTCCTACTATTCCTATTTTTCTGAGAATTTTTATAAGGAATAGATGTTGGATTTTGTCAAATGACTTTTCTGCATCTCTTGATATGATCATGTAATTATTTTCCTTCATTTTACTTATGTGATGGATTATGTTGATGGTTTTTCTAATGTTGAACCATCCTTGCATACATGGTGTGAATCTTACTGGTCAGGGTGAATTTTTTTTTTTTTTTTAAGTATGTTTTTGGAGTCTATTGACTAGGAGTTTGTTGAAGATTTTTGCATCCATATTCATGAAGGATATTGGTCTGTTGTTTTCTTTTCTAATGATGTCTTTGCTGGTTTTGGTACCAGGGTTATACTTGCTTCCTAAAATGAATTTGGGAAGATTCCATCCTTTTCCATGTTCTGGAATAGTTTGAGTAGGATTGGGGTTAGCTCTTCTCTGAATGATTGGTAGAACTCACCAGTAATACCCTCTGGGCCAGGACTTTCTTCTGTTGGTAATTTAATTTTATGACCTGTTCAATTTCTTCTTTTGTTACACATCTGTTCAAGGTTTCTTCCTCAGTCTGTGTTAGTTTAGGTAACTAGTGTTTCTGGAAATCTATCCATTTCTTCTAGGTTTTCAAATTTGTTAGAGTACAGTTTTTCTTAATATCCTGATATATAGTATCCTTTTTATATCTGTTGTAGTCTTGTTAATTTTTTTTCTATTGTCTATTTTCTGTTTCATTTATTTCTGCTCAAATCTTTATTATTTCTTTTCCTCTAGTGACTGTAGGATTTTTTTCTGCTTTTTTTCTAATTGTTGGAGTTGTTGGATTAAGGTGTTGCTTGGTTCCTTCTTCTGTGTTGATGTAAGAATTTATTGTTTTAAATAGTCCTCTGATTACTGCTTTTGCTGTGTCCCAAAGGTTTTGGTATGTTGTGTTTTCATTCTCATTTAATTCAAGGAATTTTTTAATTTCATTTTTTATTTCTTCTATAACCCACTCATTTTTGAGGAGAGTGTTATTCACTTTTCATGAGTTTTCTACTTTTTTGCATTGCTCTCCCTCTTGTTGATTTCTAATTTTATACCATTGTGACCTGAGATGAGCCTTTGGAGTGCCTCAATGTTTTTAAATTTATTGATGTTTGCTTTGTGGCCTAACATATAGTTAATCCTGGAATATTCCATGTGTGCTGCAAATGAATGTAAATTGTGCTATTGTTGGGTGAAGTGCTCTGTAGAAGTCTAGAAGTTCAAGTTCATTCATTATATTGCTTAGGTCAAGTTGGTTCATCATATGGTTTAGTTCTTCTGCATCTTTCTTGAGTTTCTTTCCAGGTGTTCTATCTTTTATTTAAGGTGGTGTATTACAGTCTCCTACTATTACTGTGGAGTCATCTATTTGTCTCTTCAATTCCATTAAAGTCTGTTTTTTGTATTTTAGGGCACTTTTATTGGGTGCATAGATATTTATGACAGTTATGTCCTCTTGCTCAAGTGATCCTTTAATCATTATCTAATGTTCTTCCTTGCCTTTTATGGTCCTTTTTGTCTTCAATTTTTCATTGCCAGCATAACAAATCACACATTCATCTGATAGTCTATTTTATTAAAAATTAATATTGCCTCTCCTGCTCTCTTTTGGTTGTCATTTGCTTGGTATAACTTTTTCCAACCTTTGATTTTCAGTCTACTTTTGCCTTTGTGTCTAAGGTGAGTATCTTGTAGACAACATATTGGTGGATCATATTTTATTATCCAGTCTGCAACTCTCCATCTCTTAAGTGGTGTATTTAATCAATTTACACTCAGATATGTGCTTTTTCATGGTGTTGCTGATTTTTTTCTTCCATATAATTTTCTGTGCTGAGTTAATTTTGTTTATGAGTTGTGTTATCATCTTTTTCATTGCTATTGTTTTAGTATTTGCTAAATATTTGTGCTTGCCCTCTTTTTTTATTTTGACATGAAGAATCATTACTTTTGTTTGAGGTTACCCCGTAATTTATAATTGTCTTCCCAAGTTTAAAAGAATCTGTGTTTCCATTAAATTGCCTCAACTTCTGCACCATTTAGAAGTTCTGTAACTACACTATTCATTCCCTCTGTTTGGTTTGAAATTGTCCTCATTTGCCAAGTGATGTCTCTGGTTCGCTGTTCACAGTCCTGTAAGCTTATGGTGGACAGGTTTCAGTGGAATTTTCAGACTAAGACAGACTCAAAAGAAGGAAGAGGCCATCCACTTCTCAAAGAGTTGGCCAGGGAAAAACATTATGAATAGTAGTGAAACACTTTCCGATATGTTAGTGGAAAACTTTATGAATAGTCCTGAAACATGATGCTATATAGTGCCCCTCAGGTCTGAAGGCACTCACAATATGATTCGAGAACTACCTCCTCAGAGTAGAGCCTACCTTAATGATGTGGATAGAGTAAATCTTTCAGGACCTCCATTTGCTGATGTTGCACATCTTGAGATGAGAAGAAACAGCTGCAAACATCCATTAATAATCAGAACATGGAATGTACACAGTATGAATCTAGGAAAATTGTACATTGTCAAAAATGAAATGGAACACATAAAGGCATTAGTGAGCTGAAGAGGACTGGTTTTGGTCATTTTGAATCAAATGATCATATGATCTACAATGCTGGCAATGACAAATTGAAGAATGGTGTGGCATTCATTATCACAAAGAATGCATCAAGAACTATCCTGAAGCAGAATTCTATCAGTGATAAGAAAATAACCATATTCGTATGAGGAAGACTAGCTAATACTATTACTCAAATTTACACACCAACCTCCAAAGCCAAAAATGAGGAAACTGAAGATTTTTACCAACTTCTGCAGTCTGAATTTGACTGAAATTACAATTAAGATGTGTTAATTATCACTGGTGATTGAAATGTAAATGTTGGAACAAAGAAGAATCACAGGTATTTGAAAAATATGGCCTTGGTGATAGAAATTATGCTGGAGATCATATGATGGAATTTTGCAAGCTTAATGATTTATTCATCAGAAATCCCTTTTTACAACAACAAAAATGGTGGTTATACACCTGGACATCACCAGAAAGAGTACACAGGAATCAGGTTGACTACATGTATGGCAAGAGGTGATGGAGAAGCTCAATATCTTCAGCCAAAACAAGGCCAGGAGGTGATTGTGTAACAGACCATCCACTGCTCTTATGCAAGTTCAAGTTTAAGCTGAAGAAAATTAAAAGAAGTCCATGAGATCCAAAATATAACATTGATTATATCCCTCCTGAATTTAGAGACCATCTAAAGAACAGATTTGATGCAATGAACACCAATGACTAAAAACCAGAGGAACTGTGGGATTACATCAAGCATATCATTCATGAAGAAAGCAAAATGTCATTAAAAAGACAGGAAAGGAAGGAAAGACCAAAATGGATGTCAGAAGGGACACTGAAACTTGCTCTTGAATGGAGAGTAGGAAAAACAAAAGAAAGAATAAACAAGACAAAAGAGCTGAACAGAAGATATCAAAGAGCAGCTCAAAAAGACAAAGTCAATTATTACAACGAAATGTGCAAAATATAAAGTTAGAAAACCAAAAGGGAAGAACACACTTGGCATTTCTCAAGTTGAAAGAGGTGAGGAAAAAATTGAAGCCTCAAATTGCAATATTCAAAAATTTCATGGGCAATACATTGAATAATGCAAGAAACATCAAAAGATGTTGGAAGGAATACACAAGAGTAACTACATTAAAAAAAAGAAAAAATGGTAGATGATCATCCATTTCAGGAGGTGACATATGATTACAATCCAGTGATACTGAAGGAAGAATTCAAAGCCACACTGAAGGAACTGGCAAAAGACTTGTTGTTGTTTGTTGTTATGTGCCGTCGAGTCGGACCCAACTCATAGCGACCCTTCCTTGGGTTTCCGAGGCAGTATCACTACAGAAGTATATTGCCCCATCTTCCTTCCGAGGAGTGGCTGGTGGATTTGAACCTCCAACCTTCTGGTTAACAGTCAAGTGCTTTAGCCACTATGCTACCAGAGCAAAAAACTAGGCTCCAGGAATTGACAGAATACAAGTTGAGATGTTCCAACAAACAGATGCTGATGGGAGGCACTCAGTCGGCTATGCCAAGAAATTTGGAAGACAGTTACATGACCACCTGACTGGAAGAGAGCCATATTTGTACCCATTCCAAAGAAAGGTGATCCCATAGAATGTGGAAATTATCTAACAATATCATTGATATCACACTCAAGTAAAATCTTCCTGAAGATAATTCAAAAACAGTTGCAGCAGTATATTGACAGAGAACTTCCAGAACTGCAAGCTGGATTCAGAAGGGGACATGGAGGGAGGGATATCATAGGTGATGTCAGATGGATCTTGCCTTAAAGCAAAGAACACCAGAAAGATGTTTAATTATGTTTTATTGAATATGAAAGGGCATTTGATTGTGTGGATCATAACAAATTGTGGATAACATTGAGAAGAATGGGAACTCCAGAACACTTGATTGTACTCTTGAGAAACCTGTAAAGAGACCAAGAGGCTGTTATTCAAACAGAACAAGAGGACACTGAATGGTTTTAAATCAGGAAGTGAGTACATCAGAGTTGTATGCCTCCACCATACTTATTCAATTTGTATGCTGAACAAATAATCCAAGAAGCTGGATTATAGGAAGAAGAATGTTGCAGCAGGATTTGAGATAGGCTCATTAACAACCTGTGATAAGCAGATGATATAACTTTGCTTGCTGAAAGTGAGGATGACTTGAAGCGCTTACTGACGAAGATTAAAGACTACAATCTGAAGTATGGATTACTCCTCTATATAAAGAAAACAAAAATCCTCACAACTGGACCAAGAAGCAGCATTATGATAAATGGAGAAAAGATTGAAGTTGTCAAAGATTTCATAGTGCTTGGTTCTATATTCACCAATGGAAGCACCTGTCAAGATATCAAAAGACATATTTCACTTGTAAAATCTGTTGCAAAAGACATCTTGCAAGTGATGAAGAGCAAAGATGTCTCTTTGAAGACTAAAATGCACCTAACCCCATGGGGAGGGGGATTTTTGGTAAGATGGAGGAATAGGCAGACGAGCAACACAGACCTGCTTCAACAAAAAAAATAAAAACCAATTAACAGAGATACAGAAAATAATCCTGGAGACCTGAGCTTTGAAAGGACCTATACAGAAGTGAATTAGGCACCAACTAGTGGAAAAACCTGAAGGAAAACATTGAGTACAGAGATGGTCAGAGCTGCAGACTGTCAGCTACTCTGATGAGACCAATAGCCTGAATATTTCCAAGTGGTGTTGGGACTTGAGAGTTGACCTAAAGATCAGCTCTGGTCACCAAGGGCTACAGGGATGACTGGCCTATGACTAGAAAGGGAAACAGCACGGTAGGAGAAAACCTGAGCTATTGACTTTCCTCTGTCAGGAGGGCACAGCCATTTTGATTGCTTACACATGGTATCAATTTTGACTATTTAATGTGACCTAGGGTGTGGCCATTTTGAATGCCTGTAAGCAGCAGCCATTTTGGATATTTAAAATGACTGAGGGCAGAGCCATTTTAAATGTTCATAAGCGGTGGCCATTATGAATATTTAAAGTGTCCAAGGGTGCAGCCATTTTGAATGTTTACAAGTAGTAACCATTTTGGATTTTAAAGTGATAGCATTCTCATTCGGATTTCAGGGATCTAAGAATAGGCTCTGTTTGCCATGGTTGTCAGGGACATATGAGAGGCTGACAACAGGAAAGGAGGCAGGTGGTGAGTGTATAAGTGCTGTCAACTAGTGAATAGAGGATCACAGCACAGTACCCTTCTTGCGTAGATAACATACAAAGAAAACAAAAATCATGGGAAAGTCACTCCAACATAAAATCACCAATTAAAACATGTCATAATGCCTCAGTGACAACAGAGTATCACATTACACACAAAAAAGCAAAATAAAGCAGGAGAAACAAGGGACCATGTTACCCAAAGCACATGCCTGAGGAAGATGCAGCATTGGAACTCCCTGTTAAGGAATTCAAAAGAATTATATTTAGATATATTCAATGAATTGAGAGACAGATCAAGGAAAACACAGAGAAAAACCTAGAAAATTTTTGAAAGACAATACTAGGACAAAATGACAAAATAAATGAAAAATTAGGAATGATACAAAGTCTACACACAGAAATCGAGAAGATTTAAACTAAATTTTCAGAAATAGGTAAGACATTCAATGGGCAAAGAGCAGAATTGAATCAATGGAAGACAGAATTAGTGAGATTGAAGACAAATACCTGAACATAATTTTGGAAAGAGATAAATTAGGAAAAAGATCAAAACAAAATGTAGAAACCCTAAGGTTCATGTGGGATAACATCAAAAGTAATAACCTAAGTGTAACTGGAATTCCAGAACAGGAAGAGACAAATAAAACCACAGAGATAATTGTGGAAGGTTTTTGGAAGAGAATTTTCCTGGTATGATGAAAGATGAGAATATATCCATTCATGAAGTCCAATGAACCCCAAACATGATAGTCCAAAATAAATCACCCAGACATATCATCATCAAACTCA
>NW_006921664.1:450802-451475 GCF_000298275.1 Orycteropus afer afer | reverse complement strand
TAGACACTTCACCAAGGAGGATATTCAGGTGGCCAGCTAATACATGAAGAGATGCTCACAATCATTGGCCATCAGAGAGATGTAAATCAAAACAAGATACTATCTCACCCCAGCACTGATGGCAAGGTTCAACAAGACAGAAAATAACAAATGCTGATGGGGATGTGGAGAGATTGGGACTCTCATACACTGCTGGGGGGACTGTGAAGTGATACAACCACTGTGGAAAGCAATATGACAATTCCTTAGAAAGCTAGAATTGGAGATACCATTTGACCCAGCAATCCCATTACTAGTTATATATCCTAGAGAGGTGAAAGCCAGGATAGGAACAGATATATGCACACCCATGTTAATCACAGCACTATTTACAATAGCAAAAAGAGGGAAACAATGTACTTGCCCATCAGCAGAAGAGTGGATAACCAAACTATGGTACATACACATAATGGAATGCTATGCAGCACTAAAGAGCAATACAGAGTCTGCAAAACACAATATAATAGGAATGAACTGGGAGAACATTATGCTGAATGAAATAAGTTAATCACAGAAGGACAAATATAGTATTAGGTTGTTGTTGTGGAGGGTCAAGGAAAGGTTCATATATAGATGGAAACTTTCTTTGTTGGTTTCCAGGGTTGGGAGGGGAGGGGAGGGAACACTGCAAAAA
>NW_006921664.1:447336-450702 GCF_000298275.1 Orycteropus afer afer | reverse complement strand
AAAAAAAAAAAAAAAAAAATGCATTGACCCATGTCAGCCTAGTTTTCTGTATTTCACTGTATATAAATTATATGTCAATAAAATGCATTAAAAATATATAAATAAATAAAATGCACTTAACCCAAACCATGGTATTTTTAGTCACCTAATATGCATGTGACAGCTGGACAATGAATAAGGAAGACCGAAGAAGAGTTGATACTTTTGAGTTGTGGTGTTGGTGAAGAACACTGAAAGTACTGTGTACTGCTGAAAGAACTAACAAATCTGTCATGAACAATGTGCAGCTAGAGTGCTCCTTGGAAGCAAGAATGGCCAGACTTTGTCTCACCTACTTTGGCCATTTTTGTTGTCTCCAGAGAAAGGGACCATTCTCTGGAGAATGATGTCATGCTTGATAAAGTGGATGGTCAACTAAAAAGATGGATTCGTACAATTGTTGCAGCAGTGGGCTCAGATGTAGTAGGGATTGAAAAGCTGGCACAGAACTGGGTAATATTTCATTCTATTGTACAAAAGGTGGCTAAGAGTCAGAGATCATCCAACAGCACATAACAGCAACAACAAGCTTATTTTACTTTGGATACTTCTATCCAAACATAACTCTGAGTTATGTTGTCATGTGTTAATTATCAGTTATCTCTTACTGTTCTTCATTCTCTTTCCAAAGAAATCCCTTTAGCATCTCTTGTAATGTTGGTCTGCTTTAGACAAATTCTCATAAATTCTTCTTATCTGAAGATATCCTACTTTCACCCTCATATTTAACTGACAATTTTGCTTGCTATATAATTCTTGATTGGAACTTTTTTTTTCCTTTTCTCTCAGTGTTTTATATATATCATCTCATTGCCTTTTTGCCTGCATTGTTTCTGCCAAGAAATGAGAGCTTAGTTTATTTGTTGCCCCTTGTAGTTAATATTTCATTTTTCCCATGCTGCTTTCAGGATTCTTTCTTTGTCTTTGGATTTGGTGTTTGGTGACGATATGTCATGGTGATTTTCTTTTAAAGTCTGTCCTGTTTGGGATTTGTTAAACTTCTTGAATGGATATATTCTCATCTTTCATCATATTAGGGAAATACTCTTCCAACAAATATTTGACAATTTTTTCTGAGGTCTTATCTGTCTCTTTCTGTTCTGGAATTCCAATTACGTGTAGGTTATTCCTCTTATGGAATTCCCCATGAATCTTAGGGTTTCTTCATTATGTTTTGATCTTTTGTCTGATTGATCCCTTTACAAAGTAGTATTGAGGAATTTGTCTTCAATTTCATTAATTCTGTCTTCCATTGATTCAATTCTATCCCTTTGTTCACTCAATATTTTATCTATTTCTGAAATCTTAATTTTAATCATCTGGATTTTTTTTTTTTTTTGTAACATTTCTGTTTCTTTTGTTTATTTTGTTATTATTTTCCTTTATTGTTTTCTTAAAGTGCTCTAGGATTTGGTATGTGTTTTCCTTAATTTAGTCAGTGTTTTCCTTGATCTTGTCAATGTTTTCCTTTATCTGTCTCTCAATATGTTGAAGGTACTCTAATTAGTTTGAATTCCTTATCAGGGAGTTCCAATGCTGTTTCTTCCTCAGAATGTATCCTGGGCTTGCATCCTGGTCCCTTGTTTATACTACTTTATCCTGCTTTTCTGTGTGTGGACTGTGATAGTCTGTTGTCTCTGACACATTGTGGTGTATTGTATTTATGTTTAATTTGTGGTTGTATGTTGGTGTGATTGACATAGTTTTTTTGTTTGTTTGTTTGTTTGATATATATGTATAAGTAAGGTAGTGTGTTCCTCTATTCACTAGTTGTTAACACTTAGGCACTCACTACCTTTCTCCTGATGACTGTGATAGAGAATGAGAGTGTGTACAGATCTATGTTAGCTTTCATAGATAGCAATTAAGGGTGAGTTGAGTTGGTATTAGTTGCTGTCTATTGTTGGCCAGTTGGTGCAAAAACAAGTGATGGTCCTCACTCAGTGGATAAGGCTGCAGGAGGTCAGATATGATTAGGTTGTGTGTCAACAGATGCTCTTTCCCTCTCAATTAGACAAAAAAAAATTTTAAAAAAGGAATATTAACAACAGAGCAAAAAAAAAAAACAAACTCAAACCACATAAGCAAACACACAGGTGCAATCATAAATAAACAAATAAGGAAGAAGAACAATTTTAAAAATATGTTATCAAATGACCAAAGAAAGATAGTGCAAAAACAAAACAACAACAACAACAAAAACTTATCATATCTGGGGTGGGAGGAATGAGAGAAAAGAGCAAGAGTGAAAGAATAAGGAAAACTGCAAAAGGAAAACAAGAGATGGGAAGAACAAAAATAAAGAAAAAAGAAAGGAACCAGAAAAAAAAAATAGAACCAGTGGCAGGAAAGAGAAAAAACACAGGTTGAAAGAAGGAAGATAAAAGGAATAATTTTAAAACAAACAAAACTGTGGGGGACTGTGCACAGCACCCAGGCTCTGCCAGGGCACTGACCATGATCAAACTCCTACAGGTTAAGAAAGTGAGTGGTGGCAGGAGGAATGGTGTTCCTCCTGTGTACCAGGAGGGCATGGGGTACAAGAGTAACAAGGGGAGTATCATATCTCTACAGTCATCAGCTTCCAATGTTGTTGCCTGTGCTATCCTTGGCAGCAGAGCCCACTCACATTTCACTGTCCAAGTAAGAATGCCACCCACACATACTTAAAATAATTGTACTGGTAGCCACTTGTAAACATCTAAAAATGGTTGCACCATTAAGACAGCCACCAGAAGTCCACAGTTCAGCCTGTCACCTTCCTTGCTGTTTTCCCTTCTGGCAGCCAGGTACCAATGCAGTCATTGCCCATGCAGCCTTGGTGAGCAGAGCTTATTTTTAGACCTCTATTGGGAAATATTCAAAATGGCTCTGCCCTCAGAACAACTGGCAGTCCACAGCTCCATTTGTTTCCTTACTCAGTGTTTCATTCAGGTTCTTCTATGAGTTGGTATTTAATTCACTTCTTTATCCTTCCATTCAAAGCTCAGAGTTCTAGAATTATCTTCTGCATTAGTTTCAATTGGTTTCTTGTTGCTTAGTTGCAGAGGGCCTGTAAAGCTTGTCTTTCTATTCTGTCATCTTGCTGGACAAACTCAACTTTGTATATTCTTGTACCTATGTCAGCCCCAGGGTTACAGGTGAGGAGAAACAATGCAGGAATGCCAGAGTAGCAGACCGGAAGAGCAGGAGAAAGGGGATAAAAGCCTTGAACCCAGACAGAAGAGAGGTCAGCTGAAGGGATTAGGTGAGGAGGGGAAACTCAGGCCCACCCAGAGTAGCAGGCCAGAAGAGCAGGAGAAAGGGGATAAAAGCCTTGAACCCAGA
>NW_006921664.1:436912-443595 GCF_000298275.1 Orycteropus afer afer | reverse complement strand
AGATGGATTGATATGGTGGCTGTGATGAGGGCTCAAGTATAGCAGGGATTGTGGGGCTGGCGTGGGATCGGGCAGTGTTTCATTCTGCTGTGCATGGGGTCGCCATGAGTCGGAAACGACTTGATTGCACTTAACAACAACAAAAAAAAATCTGGAATCCTCTCCTTCCAAATATCCCCAAAATTTTGCCCCTCACTTCTTCAGATTTCTTGTTATTCAATATTAACTACTCAAATATAAGGTAAACAGGGTTTTCCCTAACTGTCATACATATGCAGTTCTCCATCTCCCACAACTCTATTGATTTTTCTGTAGCTGTTACATTCTTGTACATTTTCTACAACTTCGTACTAAAAGAAAAATTAGTTCCATGAGTAAATGAATTATATTTATTTATTTTTCTGTATCTTTAGAGCCTAGAAAAATCATTAGTAGAATGATAAGGTCCAAAAAATATTTCCAAATAGATAAATACCATGAAGGGTTTCTTCTTATCAGGTGCACATGAAACAGTCACAAAATAGAATATGTGTTAGATCATGAAGAATAACAATATGTTCCATGAAGTTGAAATGTTCCAAACAATATTCTCTGGTTAAAAGTTAAAAAAAAAAAAAAAAAATGAAAGGTTTTTCCACAAAAGAATAAAGGGAACTAAAAAAAAAAAAAAAGAAAGAAAGAAAGAAAGAAACTTATTAAACAATCCATAAATGAAAAGTTAAATACAAACAGAAATCACAGGCTTTCTAAAATACAGTGATATCAAAATACTAACGTGCTATATTAGGAGAGAAAGAGCCCTTGTGGTGGCACAGTAATAGAGTACGTGGCTACTGACTGCAAGGTCAGTGGTTCAAATGCACTAGCTACTCCATGAGAGAAAGATGTTGCACTCTGCTTTTTTTTATAGGAAAACTTATGTGGCAGTTCTGCAGTGTCCTTTAGGATCAATATGAGTTGGAATCACCTTGACAACACTGTGTTTAGTTTTTGTATATTAAGAGAGTGTTTTAAAACAGTAATCAGAGGAAAAATCATAATCTTAACAATTTATGTTAATTTTAAAAAATAATTATCTGACAAAAGAAGTAAAAAATGAATAAAAGCAAAACAAAGCAAAAGGAAGAAAATAATAATGGTATAATAAAACCTAAAAAAGGGGGGGGAATGTAAAACACACTAGGTGAAAATAATAAATCAAAATTTTCATTAGAGAAATATTAATAAATCATTATTTAATTTATTAAAAAGATAGTAAAGAACAAAATATAATAATTATGAAGTGATAAGAACATAATTATCAATATAGAAAATTTTAAATTAAAAAAAACATGGGAATACTTTACACATCTGTGTACAAATAAAGTTGAAAACTTAAATGGAATGAGTAACGTCTTAGGAAAACATAGCCTACCAAAATTGTTTCATATAAAGAATATAGAAAGAAAAAAATTCTATTGAAGTGACTGAAAATTATCAAGAAAGAATTTCCAGTTGGTTTCAGAGAGGGATTCTACCAAACCATGAAAATGTATCATTTTAATGCTACATACATTGTTTTGGAGCATAAAAAAAACAAACTTTATTTATTTATTTATTACTTCAAATACAAAATTGGTATCTAAAACTCATAATGATAACACCCTAAATGGAAATACCATTCAAATAACTCACAAATAGTAGTACAAAAATTATAATTCTAGATAAAATGTCATCAACACATTCTAGTTACACATTGAGAAAATAATATATCCTGTTCAAGAGAAGTTTATAAAAATAATTGAAAAAAATACAGTATTAGAAAACCTCGAGGTATAATACAAAATAAATTTTAAAAAATGAAACTTGGAAACAGTTTTCTTTATATATGCTGAAAGATTTTTTGTCAAAATTAAACAAACTTAACAAAATGCAAGAATCTAGAAATAGAAGGTATTTCCTTAATATATATAGCCATCTCTGTATGTATACAATCCAGTGTTTATCAGAGTAGAACTGTGATTCACAGGGCTTTCAATGACTAATTTTTCAGAAGCAGATAACCAGACCTTTCTTCTGTGGCACCTGTGGGTGGACTCAAACTGCCAACATTTGGGTTAGTAACTGTGTGCTTAATCGTTAGTCCCACCCAAGGATGCTGTGTATGCCTGTGTATGTTCCTTTCCTGAAGAGTATCTTACTAAATACTAAAACACCAGAGGCATTTCCATTAAGGTCAGAATAAAACAAGTATGTTTCACCTTCCCCATTACTAACTATGTAATTTGGTACTGAGAAAACAATCAGAGGCATAAAATTTAAAAATAAACAAAATGTAACTTTTTTTAAAAAATGACATGATGAGAAACATTAAACAATAAACAATAGAGTTGTGACAGAGGAATACTTAGCATTTTTTTAGTAACATTGTCTTTGCATGGACTATGGGGAAAATGACCATGAAAGTATTGCTGTATAGTTGAGCAAATGAGCCAATATATAGATGCTCTGGGGAGCCATGTTTCTTCCTCTGGAAGATATAAATGTGGAACAGGTGAAGGTAAGGTAATACTGTAGAAGTTGGATTTTACCCCCTGATTTTTGATGGATTCATATTCACACATACATGCATATATATAAAATTTCTAGCTCTTTCGTGGGATGAATTTAGTAGCAATTGTTATTCAGTATCAATAATCCTAATTATTGTCCAGGTATTTGTGTATAACTATCATTCCCCCCTAAAAATAACCAGGGATCTTTGGGGAAATTTCGTATTCCAAGGCAGGGACAGGAAAGAAACAATATGAACCTGGAACACCTTGTTGGGTCACAAACACTGGGCATAGTAAAAAATTATGGAGAAAGGCCAAAATAACATATGAGGCAGCTCAAATATGTTCCCCAAGGCAAGATATGAGAAAATTAGAGCAGCAATATAAAAAAGAAAACTAATGAAGTGTAAGCCATTGATTAAAATAGAAACATACAAATCTCAATCTCTCTTTCTCCATGTATATATGGAGCACCATCAGAGCTAGTTATTTTATGATATATTTATCATATCATATACATATATGTTAATTAAACACACACACAGATTGATATTGGAAAAGAAAGAGTTCTTTTTCTTCTTTTTTTTTTTCCTTACAGCATAATGCTAAGCACTGACATCACTATTTTCCTTCCATTAGTCAGGATTAACCGTTCAATTTGTATGCTAATTTAATAATCCAAGAATTGTGTGAAGAAGAGCATGGCATCAGGATTGAGGAAGACTCACTAACAACCTGCAATCTGTAGATGACACAGCCTTGCTTGTTGAAAGCGAAGGTGACTTGAAGCACTTACTGATGAAGATCAAAGACTCCATTTTTCAGTATGGATAATACCTTAACATAAAGAAAACAAAAATTCTCACAACTGGACCAATAAACAACATCATGATACATAGAAAAAGGATAGAAGTTGTCAGGGATTTCATTTTGCTGGGATCCACAATCAACACCCATGGTAGTAGCAGTCAAGAAATCAGGCAACATATTGTATTAGACTGCAAAAGACCTGCTACAAAAGATCTCTGTCTAGTGTTAAAGAACAAAGATGTCACTTTGAAGACTAAGGTGGGCCTGACCCAAACCATAGTCTTTTCAATTGCCTCATATGCACATCAAAGCTGGACAATGAATAAAGAAGATCAAAGACAAATAGATATATTTGAATAATGGTATTGGTGAAGAATGCTGAAACTACTACTTACTGCCAGAAGGACGAATAAATGTTCCTTGGGAAAAGTACAATAGGCATGCTCATTAGAAGCAAAATGGCCAAAACTCATCTCACATACTTAGGTCATGTTGTCAGAAGGCACTGTACTTAGAGAAGCACATCATGTTTGGTAAAGTGGGATGTCAGCGAAAAAGGGAAAGACCTGCAACAAGATGTCTTGGCACTGTAGTTGCAGGGATGGGCTCAAGCATAAAAAAGATTGTTAGAATGATGCAAGATTGGGCTTTGTTTCACTCTGTTGTTCATAGGGTTGCTATGAGTTGGAGCTAACTCCACGGGAACTAATGACAAAAACAAGATAGAATTGGATCCACAGGGGAGGTCAAATGCACAAGAAACACTTGATCTGTACCCTATTTCAACAATATACTGCTCAGGTTCCCAATGAAACAAAGGAGGGCCAGGATCCAAAAAGAGTGGATGCTCCACTTTGATTCTGTTTGGGCACCACCCCCAGTGTTTACGGACATACACTCTGGGACTCTATCATCAGAGATACTAGAAGGGAGCCCTTGCAGAAATGGCAGTGTCACATCAAAGTAGCACATGCCATAGGAAGGAGAATTAGAGGTAGTGATCAATGATGCAAATTGCCAGTCTATGCCAGTGACACTGGCAGATATACCACTAGTTGGAGCCAGGGTCGTTGCAAACTGCAAAAAAATTCTAAAGGAAGAGAAGTAATGTAGGGATAATTGGATTTGCAGTGAGTGTTTAGGGTAAAGGTCTCTGGGGCAATGATTCTAGAATAATTTTGAAGCTATTTTCTAATGCATAATTTTAGTCTTAGATCAGATATCTTCATTTGTTATTTTGTAACTTAGACAAAATATCCTATAGGAAATATTCCTTATATGCTATATATTATTATTAATCATGTTTAAGTGGAAATGCTAATTCACTAAGTGATCTAATACTGTCCCTAGGGTAATTGAATATAGGAAAAAAAATAGATAAAGCTATATTTTAATATTGATCTGATTAACTTAAATTTATTTATTTTATTTTGCTTTAGGTGCAAATTTACAGAGTAGAATTTGTTTTACATTCAACATTTCATAATTTAAATTTATTTTAAGTAACTCTTGCATCATTCTCTCTTAGACTGATTCTGGCAGTATAGGTAGTATGCAGATAGCTGACATAATAAAAAGTTTGCAATATTTCAGGGAATGAAATTTCCTGGTCCTTACTGTGACAATTAAAATGAATAAAGCATTGTTGAATAACTGACTATTTACCTCAGTTGATTTTCAAAGAGAATATACTGTACAAATTATATACAATTTATATTAAAATATTTACAAATCAGAGTAATAAAGATGTAGAAGAAAAATAAAGGTTTTAAGAAATGGAGAGCTTGATTTTATACCAGTCTCACTTTCACTCACTTAATAACTTTGGTCTAGTATTTTAACTTTTTGAATCTCATTTGTTTTATAAACGAAACCAAAAATACCAAACTCACTGCTGTGGAATCAGATCCGACTCATAGCAAACCCTCCTTGGGTTTCCAAGGTGGTATCACTAGGGAAGTAGATTGCCTAACCTTCCTTCTGAGGAGTGGTTGGTGGGTTTGAAACGCCAGCCTTCTGGTTAGCAGTCAAATGCCTTAGGCACTATGCCACCAGAGTTCCCAATTATTTTGTTAAGTAGGAAATGTCACTCTAAGAAATAAATAGAACACATTTGATCAAATAATACAGTTTTGGGGTCATGATATTTTCAAAAAAAGTTAATTCTAAAACTAAACTCACTGCTATGGAGTCAATTCCAATTCACAGTGACTCTCATAGAGTTCCCAAGGCGGTAAAACTTTATGAAAGCTAATTACCTAATCTTTCTCCTGTGGATCAGCTAGCTAGTGGATTTGAACCAACTACCTGTTGGTTAGCAACCCAATGCCTTCACCACAATGCCACCAGAACAACTTACTTATTTTATATTGCTTTTATTTATGACAATCTTATGTCATTTTATGCAGCCAACATTTTAGATTGAAGTATGTATCTATGGATCTGTCCTTAGTCATTCTGCATACTTTGAGTGGATTCAACTATTATTTTTGGTAGGAGCAAAGGTTAGGGAGAGTAAAACATGGAAGAAATCCAATCTAATTTAAAAAATAATAATAAACAATAAAAACCAAACCAAAAAACCTAAGAATGAACTATACTACTTTCTGGTATATGATTATTTTCCAGGCAGCAATATCACCAGACAGAAGAAAGGAGACAATGAGTATTAGGAGTCCCCCTAGATTATTCATACCTAGTTTTGAACACAGCTTGAAAAATGTCTGTGGAATCCAGTAAGCACTTGAACGTCTTCTTAAAGCAATCAATATTTACAATATAAACCTTTGCCTCATACCTGAATTTTGTCGCCTTGACCAATTCCTCCCATATCCCTTATCTGACCTTTGCTCAAGAACAGGTTGGCTCTACCAAATGTTGTCTACTACTAATTACTATTTTGTGTTATGTGTTATTGCACATTATAAGGTCAAGTATAGCTATAGATATTTTAGCCATATTATATGGTTTATTTTACATAGGAATTTTGTGTCCATAGGATAAATAAATGAGTTTTGTCCAAAAATCATTATTTTGGAAGCTTTATAATATTTCATGATTTTAGAACAGCCAAAATAGGACCAATCAACAAATATGTAGTATGTATTCATTTTTCTTCATATTATTAAAATGATACACTGAAAACATTTATATATCAACTTTTGTTTGCCTTCTATATCACTTTATTAAGAAAAATTATGGTAGGAGGATTAAAACCTAGAGTGTATAAACATTTTTAATGATCCAAATAAATACTTCCAAATTACTTCCCTCGAAGCATGTAGCAAATTAGGCTTCTACAAGCTGTGCCTATATGGGTCTTTAATGTTATTTCTTCTT
>NW_006921664.1:414553-429523 GCF_000298275.1 Orycteropus afer afer | reverse complement strand
TCCAAATCTGCATCCTTTCCTTCAAGGCTCAGGGGTCCAAGATTATCTTCTGTGTCTGTGTTAATTGGTTTCCCTTTTCTTTTTTGAAGAGGGTCTGTGCAATCCTTCTGCCTAGTCCGCCATCTTGCCGATCAATCTATTTCTATATTTTTAAAAAACATGATTTTTATTTCCATTTGAAAACTTGTTTTCTTTTGTTAATTATCCATTTATGGTATGTACCCCTTGAACCAGTGTATTCAAACTCAATGAATTGTAAAACTCACTGTATGTTACCAATAGTCACATATACCTATCTTTTACTCAATCACTAAAGCCCAACATCCACTACCCGTCTATTCCTATTCATAGTGACTCTATAAAACAGAGTAGAACTGCCCTATAATGTTTTACCTTTTTTCCATGTTTAGTCCTTATAAATCTCTACACTCTACTTTCCATTACTATAGTGATCTTGCTGCATGACAACTCTAAAAAAACTCACTGTCGTCGAGTCAAAACCAACTCATAGCGACCCCTCTTTGGGTTTCTGAAGTGGAATCTCTATGGAAATAGATTGCCCAATCTTCCTTCCTAAGTGTGATTGTTGGGTTTGAACCACCAGCCCTTTGGTTAGCAGTCAAATGCCTTAGGCACTATGCTACCAGAGCTGCATGTCATGGTTCTCCATATATGGAAGGAAGCTGCTGCTGTTGGCTTTTTAATAAGATAAACACTGCTTAAGAAGGTATATCTCATTCATATTAAGGGGAGCCATTGCTTATGATCCACTTCCTTGGTGATATACCTTTCCATTGTCATAGTGGCTGGATACTGTCCAAGAAAGTCTTTCAGGAACCAGAAGATATGAGGAACAGGATATCCTCCTTCTTTTTGTCTCTACATCAAAATTTTTGTTTGTTTTAGTTTCTTTTTTGTAAACACATAGATTTCAGAATGTAACCCTACTATAATTGATTTCTATTAAAGTTAAACTTAAATGGTTAAATGTAATTTATAATAGGATTATTTATCTTTAAAATTATTTATCTTTAATTTAAATAACTACTATTATTTAGCATATATTGGTACATTTCCAAATACATACAACTAATATTTAGAAAATTCATTTTATTATTGAAGAAGTGAAATTGAAGAATATTTCATGTAAAACTCTCATACCTTGTTCATGTCCCTATGGGATACACATATTACTTATAATCATGAGGATAGGAAAAGGAAAGAATCCCTCCTCTGAGCTCCACCCCCACCCCAGAGTATCAAAAAGGAGGTGAGGAGAAACATTCTAGGAAAAGTACTATTTTTCTTCACATTATCACAAAATCATAACGCCTTAATATTTTCTTCCTCTTGTTCCTTTATTTTCCTATATCTTCATAGTCAGAAGAAATAGAGAAACTACTTGCATACGTACACACACACACACACACACACATATATGTATATATATATATATATATATATATAGCAGTTAATAAAAATGTAGTTTTCATTATGTATTGGATTTAAAATCTTATACATTATTAGCTTTGATCAATTAATTCTTACTCTATAGGCTGGTTGTTATTTTCTGGTGCTGTGGAGTCAGTTTCAACTCATAAATACCCTATGTACAATGGGGTGAAACACTGTTCAATCCTGAGCCATCCTTTCCATTCTCTACCCCATTGCAGCACCTGTCTCAATTTCATTGAGGGTCTCACCCTTTTTCACTACCTTCTTCTTTACCAAGCATGATATCCTATCCTTCACAAGGGACTGGTTGCTCTTGACAGCATGACCAATGATGAGAGAAGTCTGACTATTCTTGCTTCTCAGGAGTATTCTGGCTGTACTTCTTTCAAGACAGATTTCTTCACTCTTCTATGAGTCCCTGGTATATTCAATACTCTTCTCCAACTACAATTCAGACTCACCAATTCTTCTTCAGTTTTCCTTATTCATTGTCCAGATTTCACATGCTTATAAGGCTATTAAAAATAGCCATGGCTTAAGTGAGGCCCACCTTAGTTTCCAAATTGATATTTTTACTCTTTAATACTTTAAAGAGGTCTTTTGCAGATTTGCCTAATGCAATATGTCAGTGGAATTTTTTGATGGCTCTTTCTATAGGCTTTGATTGTTGATCCAAATAAAATGAAATTCTTGACAATCTCATTTTTTTCTCCATTTACCATGCTGCTTTTTGGTCCAGTTGTGAAGATTTCTGTTTTCTTTATGTTGAGATGTAATCCATACTGAAAGCTATAGTCTTTGATCTTCATCAGTAAATGCTTAAGGTCTTCTCCACTTTCAACGAGCAAAATTGTACCATCTGCATATTTCAAATTGTTGATGAATATTCCTCCAATCGTGATCCCGCTCTCTTCTTCTTATACTCCTGCTTTGAGTCAAAGCCCTGAAATGAGAGACTTGAAAGAAGTGTAATGAGCCCTTTTACAAGCCTGATGTATGAGACTGGATCACTAGCTGAACTGTGGAAAGCTGCACATATTCAAAGTGGAACAATCTGCCAACATCTTTGAGAAGGGCACAACCATCTTTGAAGCCCTACCTAATGTTAGGTAATTTGCCCTTAGTTTGAAAGTATTTAACCAACCCCTACTCTCAACACACTCTTCAGCACATTCACCTTCTCTTGCTGCATGTGGAGCTTTAAATCATTGAAAACTCTTTGAGCCTTTCCTTGCACAAAAGTAAGGCTAAATATGGACCAATAGCACCAGTTCCAACAGACCAACAGACCACCTGTTTCAACAGCTCTTATGAACTCTTGTTCGTAACCCAGGGACTTCCTTTATTTGGAATTCATGGGATTATTGTTTCTTGGAATTTAACACTAATTATTGTATCCACTCACTGCTGTGTTGTCAATTCCAACTCATAACAACCCATTAGAAGTAGAACTGAACCATGGAGTTTCCAAAGCCATAAATCCTAATGGAATCTTTATGGAAGCATCTTTCTGCACAGAGTGGTTGGTAGGTGAAATTGTTAACCTTTTGTTTAGCAGTGGCATGTTTAACCATTGTGCCACGTGTGCCCCTTGATTATTGTGCAGCAGCCTTTAAATTAGTTCACATATATGGTAGATTGTTTTGTTACTTGTAGAAATTAATGTGTGTTGCTAATGAGTTATTCCAGTCACTTCTTTGAAATCTTATGTCAATAAGTTTTTCACAATTCAGGTTCTAATGATTTCTGCCACCAAGTGCTTATGTTCACATTGTTTTTTAAAATAGTATTTTATTGTGCTGTAGGTGAAAATTTACATAGTAAATTAGTTTTCCCTTTAACAATTTTTGTACTAATTGTTATGCACCATTGGTTACTATTTTTACAATATGCCAGCATTCTCAATATTTCCATTCCATTTGTTCTGTTTTCATTGATCTACCTTCCCTTCTCCTCCTTGCCTTTAATCTTTGTTTTTGTGTAAATGTTGATTTTTGGTTTCATACAGTTAATTGGTTAAGGGAGCACATTACTTACAGCTGATACTGCTTTTTTAAAAGCCAATCTATTATTTAGCTGAAAGGCTACCTGTAGAATATCAATTCAAATCATGGTTTTAACAAAGAATATTGAATATACCATAGACTGCCAAAAAAAAAAAAAAAAAAAAGAACAAATCTTTCTTGTAAGAAGTAGACCCAGAAGTAGATCTCCTTTCTTTAGAAAGGAGATGGTGAGACTTCATCTCATGCATTTTGTATATGTTATCAGGAGAGAACAGTCTCTGGGAAAGGACAATGGATTCAAACATATAAACAGTTGTGAGTATGGTGCAGAATCTGTTGGATATATGGTTGCTATGAGTCACTATTGACTCATTGGCACCTAAAAACAATAATTAAATTCTTTGGGATGTTTTCATTTGCATAATGTTATTAGTCATTAATCACATAGTTGCCATGTTTGAACCCATTGCTGCAGCAATTGCATCCATCCATCTTGTTAAAGGTTTTCCTCTATTTATTTTACCAAGCATGATGTTCTAATTCTTTAACTTATTTTGGAACATTTTACTGAATAATTTCTCTAATTGAGGAGTCCATCACAGCTCCTAACCTCCTACCCTCAAACTATACCAAAGTTGGTGAGTACATGATTAGTGGGCTTAAAACTAATAAAGCACACTTTAGTTCAAGGATAAGAAAAATATGTCTTTATCAGTTAACCTTCTCGATATAGTTTACCCCATCTGATGTCCAGTGAAATTGCCAGTTCAATTTAGAAACAATTGTGCTTTTATGGAGCATGTAACGGTTAGGAACAGCACACAATTTAAGATGTTTTGTTTTTGACTGGGGCATAATTAGTCCTGTCCTCACTGAACATGTGCAACCTTTTTTTTAATTTGTGAACTAATCTCTGTTAATATGAATGTAACTTCATCTTTTCTCAGTAATTAAACTGAATAAAAACAGAAATTTTCTACAGACAATCAGGGCACTATTTTTTGTCTCCAGTACAAACTATCATCAGCTCTAATTCTCTTTAAATTTTGTCCTGTCTTCGAATATCAGGATCAAAGTAATATATTTGGTAAAAATAATAAATCTGATATACATACTAGTTAAAGTATTTGTTTAATACAAATGTGTTCAAAGTAAAATGCCACATATAGAAATTTAAATATCCAGCTGAACATTATGTTGATTTGTTTTTCTTTGTAATATTATTATTCTCATTATACTCATTTCTTCTATTAAAGTTTACTTTGCTTTCTTGCATTTATGTTTATACACCATCACAAATTCATTTTTTTTTTTCTTACAAGGTGATTCAGAAAAATAAATGACTAATTAGATAGATATTGACCATTTAAATCAGAACTTATTCTAATAAGATTGTGGGAATTAACTTTTCTTAGAGGAAATCACAAATAAAATTGTTCATCAAAGAGAAGTTTATTTAGTTCCCTATGGCTACATTTAATGACCCAATGGCATTTGCTTTAACATTATGGGCTTAAGTTTTCAAAGTTAGTTTCCCAAAAGTTTTTTTCTTTTTTTTTTTTTTCCTATCATTCTGCCTGCGTTCTGAACAGTAAGAACTAAGAAACGGTTCTGAGCTATAAATTAAAAGATTGAGTATAATTTTGCTCATACTATACATAGAATTTCTAGAAATTAAAAAATATCAACACCATTATCCAATACCTATTTTCTATACATACCAAAAAAAATTCACTGCTATTGAGTTGGATCCAACTCATAGTCCCTTCCTTGGGTTTCTGAGGCGGTATCACTACAGAAGTAGATTGCCCAACTTTACTTCTGACGAGTGGCTGATGGGTTTGTACTGCCACCATTCTGATTAGCAGTCAAATGCCTTAGGTACTACACCACCAGTGCTCCTAAAACCAAACCCACTGTCATTGAGTTGATTTTGACTCATAGTGACCCCCACTGGGTTTCCAAGGCAATAAATCTTTGTGGAAATAGATTGCCCAGGCTTGCTTCCACAGAATAGCTGGTGGGTTTGAATCACCAACATCTGGTAAGCAGTCAGGTACCTTAGTCACTGTGCTACCAGAGCTATTAAATATGTTTTTTTTTTTTTTTTTCATTGCACATTAGTAAGCATAAATGGTCATGAGCTCTGATATTACACAGAATCTGGATTCAGATTCTAGCACTCTGCTCTTACTTATTTTTATTTTCCCTTGTATATATTTTACTTGGGAGCTCTGATGGCATAGTGTCTAAGGCACTTGACTGCTAACCAGAAGATTGGCAGTTCAAATCTACCAGCCACTCCTCGGAAGGAAGATTGGGCAATTTATTTCCGTAGAGATACCCGAGTAGGGGTTGCTATGAGTCAGAGATGACTGGACAGCACATAACAACAAGAACAGCATATACTTTACTTACAGATGGCTTGTTATTAGAGTAGAATATGGGACTCAATATATGAAGTGCCAAGTACAGTGCCTAAGACACATGAAGAATTAAATACTCATTCTTCTATCAGAACTACTTATTGCCACACCGACCTGTGTTATACCTGAGGAGAAAGAGCATTTCTGTTTCCCTTGAACTAGTTTTTGGTTTTCCTATATTGTAGCTAGGTACCACCAGGAAATTTTGCCAGCTGTTCTAAGTTCTTAGCCTATAGTCAACATCATGCCTCCCAGTGCTACATTTTTGGGATTTTTAGTTATAAAACACAAATAAAAGAAGATCACTATAATCAAAATTACTTACTGCTATTCCAAAAATTACAGCAAATAAGCTAAAATTTAAAAGAAAGCTATTAATAAGATAGCATTACCAGAAAATAGACAAAATTATCATCATTCCCCATGATAGGGTATTTTTTAAAAACAACCCTAAAAGAGTCTTTTGAATACTTTATCATTTCTTTAAGTTGATAATTGGTGAGGACTTGGCTGGGTGGCTCTGGCTCAAGGTCTGCAAAGCCGTTGCTATCAGTTAGTGGCTGGGCCTGTCATACAGGGGCATGGCTGTTAAAACTGGGGTCTGACCTGACTTCTCTCTGTTATTTTAGTGTAGCCTCAGATCTTATCTGGGTGGTCACAGCAAAGCACCCTCAGGGCAGCCAGACTGATTCTGTGGTGACTCAGGATGCCATCAACTAAAATAGGAGCTGAATAACCTTTTTTGATCTAGCCTCAAAAGTCTTTCAGTGTTGATTTATGACACATTTGGTAGTTAACTGGAAATCACAAATCTTCCCAATTTCCATGTGAGAGTGACATAGACTCCACTTCTTGATGGAAGATATGCCAAGGTCACGTTGGAAAAAAATCTGGGTTAGGAGATATTTTTCCATATTAGAAATACAATACACAAATATAATTTTCAACTGGACACACACATGAACACACAAAACAGTTGAAATCCAATGAGAGCTCTTAGAGGAACTCAAAAATATTAATTATAAATAATTAGTACATAAACATCAATACTGCTTGTATTAATCAGAAATAATCAACTAGCCTATCTATACTATGGAGAAATAATACCAAATTTATCATAGTAACTAAAACTATATATATATTTGTTATTGGTGTTATGTGCCGTCGAGTCAGACCCGACTCATAGGAACCCCTCCTTGCGTTTCTAAGGCAGTATCACTATGGAAGTAGATTGCCCCATCTTCCTTCTGAGGAGTGGCTGGTAGGTTTGAACCGCAGGCCTTCTGGTTAGCAGTCAGTCAAGTGCCTTAGGCACTGTGCTACCAGAGCTCTCATATATACCTTTCTTTTTCTTTCTGTCATTCTTTGATCTATCTACTTATCTATCTATCTATCTATCTATCTATCTATCTATCTATCTATCTATCTACATAGAGAGACTATATAAATAAATAAATAACCTGGATATAGAATCTGTTAGTGGTTAACCTGCTCAGCTGCTAACTGAAAGGTCAGTAGTTCAAATCTACCAAGAGGTACCTCAGAAGAAAGGTCTTGCAATCTATTTCTGAAAAGTTTGCATTGAAAAGCTTAGGAGCACACTTCTACTCTGTCATACATGGAGTCACTATGGGTTGGAGTCTACTTGAATGCAACTGGTTATTTTAAAATCTATATGAATAGATAGACAGATAGATAGATACCTATAGAAATAATGACAGTGTATTGTATATGAAGAAAACCAAAGCACTTTATTTTAAGATTTGATTTGATTTTGAAGTAGGATTTAAAGACATGCAAAAGCATAGGTTTCTGAAAGCAAACATCAACTTGTATTCAGATATCAGTTCATGTATTTTTATTCTTTAATGAAACAAAATTGTTCAAAATTTTACACAAATCTGCAAAAATAAATAGTAAAACTGTACCTAAATTGTTCAAAATTTTACACAAAGCAGCAAAAATAAATAGTAAAACTGTACCTTCTGTGAAGTATAAAGAGGTGTAATTATTGTTACCAAATTAAAAATTTAAAATAAGGCTAAAGCTATTAAAATTATGCATTATGTCTTAAATGAATAATTGGCTACTCAATGGAATTCAATGAAAAAACATATAAATAAATCTAAATGCATATAAGAATTTGAGATATGATATAACTGGCATTTGAAATCAATGGGGAAAGGGGTGGATTATTTAATAATCCATTTACAAAATAAATAGGAAAATTCACTACTTCTATTAAAAAAGAGTTATAGAGCTCACATTTGAAACATGAAGAATTAAATTCCTGATGTATGAAATAGAAAAGTGTAAAAAATATTAAACCATAAGACCAAAAGTTTAGTAAGGTTAATATGTTGTTGTTGTTGTTATGTGCCATCGAGTCAGACCTGACTCTTAGCAACCCCTCCTTGGGTTTCCAAGGCAGTATCACTATGGAAGTAGTGATTGCCCCATCTTCCTTCTGAGGAGTGGCTGGTGGGTTTGTACCAGCAGCCTTCTTGTTAGCAGTCAAATGCCTTAGGCACTACAGTACCAGAGCTCCCTAAGTTTAATATAGTAATATGAATATAGTAAAATAGTAATATGAATATAGTAAAAAAGAGAACACTATAATCACATATGGTCGCAGAGGCAATGTCAAAATTATAGTCAACTTTAAGAAAATTAATGATCATTTTAAAAAATGGTCATTTCAAAAATAACAGTAGACTTAATGTATAAAAAAAGTAAATCAAAGATTAAAAAATTTTAGTATTAAAAGAAATCTCCTAAAGCAGAATGTAAGAGAAGAATACAATAGGTTAAATATTATCATGGTGTGTGAACTGGAAATTTATGGAAGAAATACAGATATTGCAAATAAAAGCATTAATATATAAGCATTTTTCTTATACCAAATTAACAATGAAAAGAAATAGAGTGTTCAGATACAGTTATGTGGGTTGTTTCATTTTCTATTTATGAAAATAATCAAAAGTCTATCCTTTTAGAAAGTCATACCAGATACTGTAAGATGGGTGTGATCTTTTAACATCCAATTTATATCAATGGGATTTGTTCATATGAAATAAGTGTGATTGTGCAAGAATAATTTTCCAATATCTATTTGCAACCTTGGCTGCACATTGGAATTTCCTGGGAAACTTTGAAAAAATACTGATACTGGCATTTTTGTAGTATTCAATATTTTTATCAAGCAATGCTGTTTGGCATTCCATTTTCTTACTTTTTTTCATACACTCAGTAAAGTTGCCTATATTTCTACTTACATGTTCCATTTAATTTTGTTCTTCCACAACTGCTCTCAAGTTCATTATTGCTAACTGACCTGCAAGATTTAATTTTAAAATTAAGCAAAGAAATGCTCATGTTTATTAAGTATAAACTCATTTAGTTTATTTCAAGATAATAATGATAAAGCACACAGGTAAGATCACAAGACATTTAGTTATGACAGGAGAATCAGGGTTAACTATTAGAGTTTAGGCACTTAGTTTTAATGATGAGTGCTCTCAGGAGGCAGGAGCTCTGATGGCATAGTGCCTAAGGCAATTGACTGCTAACCAGAAGGCTGGTGGTTCAAACCCACCAGCCACTCCTCAGAAGGAAGACTGGGCAATTTACTTCTGTGGAAATATCACCTCAGAAATTCTCAGGAGGAAGGCTTGACCCCACAGTTCATGGTTAGTGGAGGTTCCTTGTAGCTGGGGTTGGAAGAAGACCAAAACAAAACTAAACTCACTTCCTTTGAGCAGACTCAAAGTGACCTTCTAGAACAGAGTAGAAGTGCTGCATGTTTCCAAGGCTGTAAATCTTTATTCAAGCACACTGCCACTTATTTCTTCCTTGAAGCAAATGGTGGATTCAAACAACCAAAGTTGGTTAGCAGCTGAGAACTTAAACCACTGCATCACAAGGACTCCTCAAGGGAGACAGCAGTAGGCAAAGTCTCCCTCTGCCTTGTCTCAGTGAGTGGTCTGAAGTCAATGGTTTATGTATGATTTTCTCACCTTGGCTTCACATGATAAGTGGCAGGTTAGGTAATATCTGACAGTCTAATGTGTTCTATTTTCACCCTAACTTCAGAGATTAGCCTTATGTATCATCTTTTCTTTAAGGTTAAGTGGTTTGGTTATGACTGACTTAATGCCTCAAAGCTACTTTACAAAAGATTTTAAGTGACTTATATGTATATGTGTGGTATTTAAAGAGACAAACCGAATGTCCCTTATACAGATCTGGTTTGAGAACATTACAGAAACATACACAATATCAATGAAATAAAAGTTAATGCATTTGACAAATAATTTGTAAATTATAAACCTTTAAATAATTTCTTTAATTGATCTTGAATCTTCCTTATTTCTGTTTCTGTTCCTTATAATATGGCCACAAATTTTTAAATGACCTTAGTTTGGATGGATAAATATAGTGTGTAGGTATGATTTCCAAAGCAAAGGAAATAGCTACTTCACATTTTGAAAATCATTTTACTATGAATTAAAAATGTATTAAATTATTGTGAATTTCTATTTATATGCTGATTTAAATATTGATTATTTGCTATATTACATATGGCATAAAATTACTCTCATAATATCGAATTTGCAATACTACAATTAAAAAAGAAACTGATTATGGTAGATAATCATTGTTGTTGTTAGGTCCCATCAAGTTATCTCCCACTCATAGCAACCCTATGTACAAAAGAACAAAACAGTGCCCTGTCCTGTTCCAGCCCCACAATATTTGTTATACCTGAGCCCATCATTGCAGCCACTGTGCCAATTCATCTTGTTGAGGGTCCTCCCCTTTTTTGTTGATCCACCACTTCACCAATGGTCCCTTTTTACAACATGACCAAAGTAGATGAGCTGAAGTCTGACCATTCTTGCTTCCAAGAAACACTCCAGCTTTACTTCTTCCAGGACAGATTTGTTAGTATTTTCAGCATTTTTTGCCAACACCACAACTCAAAAGCATCAACTCTTCTTTTGTCTTCCATATCCATTGTCCAGCTCTAACATGCATATGAGATGATTGAAAATATCACGCTTGGGTTAGGCACACCTTATTCTTCAAAGAGATCTCTTTGCTCTTCAGTGCTATAAAGAGGTCTTTTGCAGGTTTTCCCAGTGCTACACATTATCTGATATCTAGACTGCTGCTTCCACTGGTGTTGATTGTAGAACAAAGTAATATGAAGTCTTTGACAACTTCAATATTTTCTCCATTTATTAGGATGCTGCTTATTGGTCCAGTTGTGAGGATTTTTTTTTTTTTTTATTGAGGTGCAATCCATACTGCAGACTGTAGTAAATGAGGATAACTGCTTCAAGTTATCCTTACTTACAATAAGCAAAGTTGTTCCATCATTGTATCACAGGTGGTGAATGATTCTTCCAATCCAGATGCCATGTTCTTCTTCATATAGTCCAGCTTCTCAGATTATTTGCTCAGCATATAGATTTAATAAGTATGGTGAAAGGATACAACCCTGATGCACTCGCTTCTTGATTTTAAACCATGTAGTGATCCCTTGTTCTGTTCGAATGACTGCCTCTTGGTCTATGTACAGGTTCCTCATGAGTACAATTCAGTGTTCTGGAATTCCCATTTTTCTCAATGTTATCCATAATTTATTATGATCCACATAATCAAATGCTTTTGCATACTCAATAAAACACAAGTAAACACCTTTCTGGTATTCTTTGCTTTAAGCCAATATCCATCTGACATCAACAACGATGTTCCTCATTCCATGTCCTCTTCTGAATCCAGCTTGCATTATTGCAAATTCTCTGTCAATATACTGCCCCAACCATTTTTGAATTATCTTCAGTAAGATTGTACTTGTGTGCAATATTAATGATATTATTCAATAATTTCCACGTTCTATGGGAACACCTTTCTGTGGAATGAGTACAGATATGGATCTCTTCTAGTCAGTTGGCCAGGTAGTTGTCATTGCCAAGTGAATGCCTCTATCGCGGCATCTGTTTGTTGAAACATCTCAATGGCTATTCTGTCAATTACTGTATCTTGATTTTTTGCCACTTCCTTCAGTGCAGCTTCGACTTGTTCCTTCAGCATCATTGGTTCTTGATCATATGCCACCTCCTGAAAGGGATGAACATCAACCAATTCTTTTTGGTACAGTGACTCTATGTACTCTTTCCCTCCTCTTGATGTTTCTTGCATCATTCAATATTTTGCCCATAGAATCACTCAATATGGCAACTAAAGGCTTAAATTTTTTGTTCAGATTTTTCAGCTTGAAAAATGCTGAGGGCGTTCTTGCCTTTTGACTTTCCAACTCCATGTCTTTGCACATTTCATTATGATAATTGACACCATCTCCTTGAGCTGCCTTTTGAAATCTTTTGTTCAGATTCTTTATCTTTCCATTTCTTCCATTTGCTTTAGCTACTCTTCTTTCAAGGGCAAGTTTCAGAGTCTCTTCTGACACCCATCTTGGTCTTTTCTTCCTTTCCTGTCTTTTTAATGACTCTTTGTTTTTTCCATGGATGATGTTCTTGATGTCATCCCACAATTCCTCTGGGTTTCTATCATTAGTGTTCAATGCATCAGATCTATTCTTTAGCAGTCTCTAAATTCAGGAGTGATATATTCAAGGTCATTTTTTGGCTCTCATGGATTTGTTTCAATAGTCTTCAAGTTCAGCTTTAACTTGCATATGAACAGTTGATTGTCTGTTCCACAATCAGCTCCTGGATTTTTTTTTTTTTGCTGAAGATATTGAGCTGTTCTGTCTCTTCTTGCCAGAGATATAGTCAATCTGATTCCTGTGTACTCCATCTGGAAAAGTCCAAGTGTATAGACACCATTTTATTTTTGAGAAAAAGCATTTGCAATGAATAAGTGATTGTCTTACAAAATTCTATCATGTGATCTCCAGCATCATTTCTCTCACCATGGCCAAATTTTCTAACTACTGGTGATTTTTCTTTGTTTCCAACTTTTGCATTCCAATCACCAGCAATAATCAACACATCTTGATTGCATGTTCTGTCAATTTCATTCTGCAGAAGTTGGTAAAAATCTTCAATTTCCTCATCTTTGGCTTTGGTGGTTGGTGTGTAAATTTGAATAATAGCACTATTAACTGGGCTTCCTTGTAGGCATATGGATATTGTCCTATCTCTGACAGCATTTTACTTCAAGATATATCTTGAAACATTCTTTGTGATGAATGCCACACCATTCTTCAATTTGTCATTCCTAACATAGTAGATCATATGTTTGCCTGATTCAAAATGACCAAAACCAGTCCATTTCACCTCACTGATGCCTAGGACATCAATCTTTATGTGTACCATTTCATTTTTGACAACTTCCAGTTTTCCTAGATTTATACTTTGTATATTCCATGTTCCAATTAACGGATGCTTGCAGCTGTTACTTCTCATTTTGAGTTGTGGAACATCAGCAAAAGGAGGTTCCAAAAGCTCTACTTTATCCATATCATTATGGTCATCTCTACTCTGATGAGGCAGTCCATTCCCAGTTATATTTTGAATGTCTTCTGACCCGAAGGGCTCATCTTCTGACACTGTACTGGACAATGTTTCAGGGCTATTCATAAAGTTGTCCACTAATATATCAGAGAATGTTTCACTGCTGTTCATAAGGTATTCACTGGCCAATTCCTTGAGGAGTGGATGGGTTCTTCCTTCTTCTAAGTCTGTCTCTATCTGGAAGCTCCACTGAAACCCGTCTACCATAAGCTGCCCTGCTGGTGTATAAACACTGACGGCACAGCCTCCAACCTCACAGCAATATGCAAACCACCACAGTATGACAAACTGACATACAAGTTCCTCTCCCTTAATTTCCTGCCAGGGGGCATTCCTTCTTATCTGTTTTTGATGTCAACCCTGGCTGCCACTTCCTGAGTATAATCAGTATACTCTTTTAAATTTAACTTGCTGTTACATATATTTTTTAAAAAATTTTAATATCTCTATTCATAAATGAAATTGTTTACGATATTAATTTATAATGCTGGACATGCCATTCATTTCTTTACAATATTATAGTACTACTATTGGATTATTTTTAATTTTTGGCTTGAGAAAATTTTAATGTTTGCTTTTCAATTATTTTCCAAATATTCTGCAAAGATCCCTTAACATGTGTACCTTTGTTTCAGAAGTAGATTGTGACAACATGAGCCTTAGCAGCATATCCTGGCTATTCTAGGGCTGAGAGTCACAGTATGCACCATGTTCTTTCTGAATGTTAGGTTATATACTTCAACTTCTACCTCCTGCTTTTCTGACTTTGAAGGTCAGACATCTTCAACTCTCTTATCCATTTTTGACAGTAAGATGGATACTTCCAATATATCCTTTGGTCTGGATCCCTCCATCATTTCCATTATTTCATTACATTTCAGACAATTATTTGCACACAGCTCTTGAAATGGTTCTATTTTCAAAAGAAGCTGATGACTTTGTCTATCTATATATCATTCTTTCTTTTTTTTTTTTTTTAATTGTGATTTGGGTGAAGATTTGCAGAGCAAATTCACTTTCCATACAGCAGTTCACATACACTTTGTCTCATGTCATTGACCACAGTTTACCACAATGGATCCATACAGCAGTTCACATACACTTTGTCTCATGTCATTGACCACAGTTTGCCACAATGCAACAGCTCCCCTCCCACTTCCTTCCCATAGTTACCTCCTACCAGTATCCATCCCTCCATACCCTCCTGCACCCTGAGCTGTCTCCCTGTGCATAAGCAGCCCTTCTTTATCCCCTGATTGTCCTCTCCAAGAAGTGTAACTACTCGATGTAAATGTTTAACTAATATTCCTGTATTTTGTTTGGCTAGAAACCACAGGTGTGGGTTCAATTTCAGACCGGAAGGGCAACTAGAGGCCATGGTCTCAGTGGTTCCACCAGGCTCTATCGGACCAGCAAACCTGGTCTCCACTATTTTTTTTTTTTCCTCAAAATGATTTTGAGCTTTGTTCCACATTGTTCTCCTTCTCTATCAAGAATCTCCTACATAGATCCCCTTCCAAGTGGATGACAGTGGTAGCC
>NW_006921664.1:409701-410533 GCF_000298275.1 Orycteropus afer afer | reverse complement strand
TTTTGGGGCTCTTTCATTGGGTCCATAGATATTTATTATGGTTATATCTTCATGTTCAATTGATCTTTCAATCATTATTTAATGTCATTCCTTGTCTAGTATGGTGGTTTTGTCTTAAAGTCAATTTGATCAGAAATTTATATTGCCACTGCTGCTCTCTTACAGTTGTCATTTGCTTGATATATCTTTTTCCAACCTTTGATTTTTAGTCTATTTTTGTCTTTATCTCTAAGTTGTGTCTCTTGTAAGCAGCATATTGATGGGTTTTCTTTTCTTATGCAATCTGCAACTCTCTGTGTCTTGAGTGGTGCACTTAATCCATTAACATTCAGGGTAATTATTGAGAATTTGAATTTGTTGTTTTGTTATGAATTTTTTCAAAGTGTCCCTGGTTTCTTTGTTCCATACACATATATATATATATATTTTTTTTTTTTTTCTGAGCTCATTATGTTTATGAATCCTGTTATCATTTCCTTCATTGCTGTTGTTTTAGTATATGCTGAATATTTGTGCTTGTTCTCTTTTTTATTGTGATGTGAAGTCTTTTTTCTTTAGGTTACCCTATGATTTACAATTTTATCCCCAAGTTTAGAATGGTCCATTCTATCTTGCAAGTTTCTTAACTTCCTCACCATTTAGAAGTTCTGTAACTACACAGTTGTTTCCCTCTTTTTTTGTTTGTAGTTGTCCTCACTAGCCAATTGATGTCTCTGGTTCCCTGTTTACAATCTTGAAAGCTCATTTTACTTTGGATATGTCCATAGCTGTGGTTTCTGGGATATGTCATCTTGTGTATTAATGGTTGGTTGTTATTTGCTGTTTTTGGTTC
>NW_006921664.1:404687-407966 GCF_000298275.1 Orycteropus afer afer | reverse complement strand
GCAGTCAAGTGCCTTAGGCACTATGCTACCAGAGCTCCTATTAATAATATTAGTTGTTTTAAAACAGACAAATACGAACAATATAATCACCAGAATAAAAGAAATTGAATAAGAAAAAAAATAAAAATAAAAAAAGAGAAAAAAAATCAGTGGAGGACAGGGCAGGGCACTCAGGCTCTGTCTGAGCTCACAGACTGTAATGGAGTTCCTGTAGGCCACATTTCCATTCACCAAGCGGGTGTGGGGTATAAAATTAACAACAGGAATGTCTTACCTGTACAGCAATCAAAGAATAGGCTCTCTAGCTATGGACAGCATGGACAATCTCACTGGAGGCTGGAACAAGAAAGTTGTGATATTCCCCTTCTTACTCTTATACCCGACCCCGTGTTGGGGAACAGAGGTGTGACCATCACTGACCTCCACACACTTTCTTGAGTAGCAGAAATACCATCATGGTCTCTTCCATGGCAGAAGGTTTCTTGTCCACACCCTTACAGTTTTGTTTTTCTTTGTCTTTTTATAAATCATTGTTATTATCTTCCTCATTTCTTCCTTTTTATTTATTTATTTTTCTCTTTCCCATTATGTTTTTTTTTTTCCCCCTTCCCTATTCCTGGTTCCTTTTTATTTAGTTAGTTTTTATTTTGGGTCTTCCCATTCCTTGTTTCCCCTTTTGCAGTTCTCCCACTTTTCCTTTACTATTCTTTTACTTCAGCTCTATTTTCTCGTCCCCCCCCCTCACAGATATTGTGGATTTTTTCCCTCTCATTATCTTTCCTTTGTATTTTTAAATATATTTTAAATATTTTTCTTCCTTTTTATTGCCTTTCTTTCTTTTTTTCTTTTTTTTGAAATTATTCCTGTTTGTTTGTGCAGTTTGAGTTTTCTTCTGTTTTTAATTTTTGGCTTTTTTTTTTTTTTTTAATATTTTTTGGTCTTACCAAATGGGTGATGGAAACTGTTCCCACACAACCCAACCATAACTGCATCTCCTGCAGTCCCATTCACTGAGTGAGGACACCACTTGCTTTTGCACCAACTGACTGATGATAGATGGCAGCCAATACCAGCTAAACTCACCCTCAACTGCTCTTTATGAACAATTAACAGTGATCTGTTCACAAGCTCTCATTCTCTATCACACCCAAGAGCATACAGGTGGTGAGTGCTTAAGAGCTAACAACTAGCCAATAGAGGAGAATAGTACCCTGATCACACAGATATATCAAAACAAAATAAAGGACAAAAATATCTTAAGTGAATCATATCAACATAAAACCACAAATTAAACATAAATACAACACAACCACAATGTCTCAGAGATAGCAGACCATCACAGTTTACATATGATGACATAACCCAGAAGCCATCCCAGTTATAGAAGTATCCAGAGTAAAATAAGCTATCAAGACTATAAATAGGGAAGCAGATAAATCACCTGGTAATGACGACAACCACAACCAAAAAAAAGAAGAATAGCATAGTTTCAGAACTTCTAAATGGTGAGTAAGTCAAGACAAATGTGAGATGGAACAGAATGTTTTAAACTTGAGAAGAAACAAGGTTACCTCAAAGGAAAATAATAAACTTTCATATCAAAATAAAAAAAGAGGACAAGGACAAATATTTAGCAAATACTAAAACAATAGCGGGGAAGGAGATGATAGCATGATTCATAAACAAAATGATCTCAACACAGACAATTATATGGAAGCAAGTAATCCACAGCACCATGATAAAACCCATAAAAAAAAGTACACCAATAAATTCATACTTGTCAATAATTACAATGAATGTCATTGGATTAAATGCAAGACTCAAGAGACTGAGAGTTGCAGACTGGATAAGAAAACATGAGCCTTCAATATGTTGTCTAAAAGAGACTCACCTTAGTCACAAAGATCAAAATAGTCTAAAAATCAATGTTTGGAAGATACACCAATCAAATAGCAACCAAAAGAGGACTGGAGTGGTAATATTAGTTTCTGATAAAATAGACCTTAAGACAAAAACTACCATATGAGATAAAGGAGGACAATATATGATGATTGAAGGATCAATTAGGCAATACCACATAAATGCAATAAATATCTACACATCCAATGGAAGAGCCCCAAAATAAGTAAAGCAGACACTAACAGAATTGAAAAGAAAAATAGATGATTTCACAGCAATAGTAGAACACTTTAATACACAACTTTCAATAAAAGATAGAACAACTGAAAAGAAACTCAACAAAGATGCAGAAAAAGTAAGCAATATGTTCAACCAGCTTGACCTTATAGATATCTACAGAGTACTTCACCCAACAGCAGCACGACATATACTGTTTTCACTGGAAAATAGCTCCACCTGTCTGCTCTTGGGTGTGATAGAGAATGAGAGCTTGTGAACAGATCTCTGTTAATTGTTCATAAAGAGCAGTTGAGGATGAGTTTAGCTGTTATTGGCTGCCATCTATCATTGGTCAGTTGGTGCAAAAGCTAGCCAATAGAGGAGCATAGTTATCCTAGAGAATGCACACATGGAGCATTCTCTAGGATAGACCATATGCTAAGCCACAAAACAAGCCTCAACAAATTTAAAAGCATTGAAATATTTTGAAGCATTTCCTTAGATCACAATGCTATAAAATTAGAAATCATCACTAGAAATAGCAATGGAGAAAGAGACTGAAAAACACCCTCCTCAAAAATGACTGAGTAATAAACCAAAAACAAAACACTGCCATTGAGTTGGATCCAACTCATAGTGACCCCTCCTTAGGTTTCCGAGGTGGTATCACTACATAAGTAGATTGCACAACCTTCTTTCTGAGGAGTGGCTGGTGGGTTTGAACTGCCAGCCCTCTGGTTAGCAGTCAAATACGTTAGGCACGATACCACCAGAGCTCCCGACTGAGTAATAGAAGAAATAAAAAATCCAATTAAAAAATTCCTTGAATCAAATGAGAATGAAAATACAATATACCAAAATCTTTAGGATACAACCAAAACAGTGGTCAGAGTGTAATTTATAGCAAAAGATGCACTCATCAAGAAGAACAAAGAATCAAAATCAATACCTTAACACATTTCCAACAATTAGAAAAAGAACAGCAAAAAAAGTCTACTATAACCAGAAGAAAGGAAATAACAACAATTTGGATAGAAATATGTTGTTGTTGTTGTTAAGTGCCGTCGAGTCGTTTCCGACTCATAGTGACCCCATGCACAGCAGAACGAAACACTGCCTGATCCCGCACCAGCCCCACAATCCCTGCTATACTTGATCCCA
>NW_006921664.1:395359-404587 GCF_000298275.1 Orycteropus afer afer | reverse complement strand
GCCATTCTTGCTTCCAAGGAGCATTCTGGCTGCACTTCCTCCAGGACAGATCTGTTAGTTCTTTTAGCAGTCCACGGCATGGCATAGAAATATATAAAGTAAAAAGAGAAAAAAATCAACAAAAATAAAAGTTGGTTCTTTGAAAATATTAATAAAATTTAAAACAATTGAAAATCCTAACAATTGAGGTTTGTTATAATAGATGTCATATATGCAAAATCAACAGCCAATATTATTCTCAGTGTAGAGAGACTGAAGACATTTGCCTTTTGAACAGGAACCAGACAAGGATGCCTTCTATCTCCACATCTATTTAACATTGTATTGGAAGCCCTAGCCAGGGTAATAAGGCCAGAAAGGGAAATCAATGAAAGAAAAAAAAGAAGATCTAAATAACACAGACAAGAAAGGAAGTGGGTGATTTCACAACAGAAATAAAAATAACAATATCAGGATATTATGGAGAACTGTACTCAAACAAATTTGAAAGCCTAGAAGAAATGGACAGATTTCTAGAAACATACTACTTGCCTAAACTAACCCAGACTAAGAAGAAAATTTGAACAGACCCATAACAAAAGAATCCACTCCTCGGAGGGAATTTAGGGCAATCTACCTCCATAGCGATACTGCTTCGGAAACCCAAGGAGGGGTTGCTTTGAGTCGTGTCTGCCCCAACAGCACACAACAACAACAACATAACAAAAGAAGAAATGGAACAAGTCATAAAGAAATACCAACAAAAAGAAACTCCTGGCCCAGATGGCTTCACTGGTGAATTCCATCAATCCTTCAGAGAAGAGTTGACACCAAACCTACTCAAACTATTCTAGATCATAGAAAATGATGGAATCCTCCCTAATTCATTTTATAAAGCAAGCATAATTCTGATACCAAAACCAGGCAAAGACACCACTAGAAAGAAAACTATAGACCAATTTTGTTGTTGTTATGTGTAGTCAAGTCAGACCTGACTCATAACGACCCCTCCTTGGGTTTCTGAGGTGGTATCACTATAGAAGTAGATTGCTCAACCTTCCTTCCAAGGAGTGGCTGGTGGGTTGGAACCACCAGCCTTCTGGTTAGCAGTCAAGTGCCTTAGGCACTAAGCTACCAGAGCTTCTATACACCAATATCCCTCATGAATATAGATGCAAAAAAGTCAACAAAATCCTAGCCAATGGACTCCAACAACATATCAAAAAACTAATACATCATGACCAATTGGGATTCATACCAGGTATGCAAAGATGGTTCAATCTTAGAAAAACAATCAACATAATCCATCACATAAGTAAAGGCAAATAATGATATGATCATATCAATGGATGCAGATGAGGCATTTGATAAAATCCAGCACCTATTCCTGATAAAAACTCTCAGCAAAAAAAAAAAGAGTAGAAGGGAAATTCCTCAACATAATAAAGGTCATATATGCAAAACCAACAGCTAACATTATTCTCAGTGGAGAGAGACTGAAGACATTTGCCTTGTGAACAAGAATAAGAAAAGGATGCCCTCTATCTCCACTTCTATTTAACATTATATTGGAAGTCTTAGCTAGGGCAAAAAGGTCACAAAAGGAAATCAAAGGCATTCAACTGGTAAGGAAGAAATAAAACTATCCTTATTTGCAGTTGATATGATCCCATACATAGAAAATCCAAAAGATTCAGCAGGAAAACTACTAGAACTTATAGAAAGATTTAGCATAGTGGCAAGATGCAAGATAAACATATAAAAATCAGATGGATTCTTCTACACCAGCAAAGAGGTCTCTGATAAGGAAATCAATACTATTTACAATGGCTACCAAAAAGAAAGTACTTGGGAATAAATCTTACCAAGAACACAAATTACCTACAAAAAAAAAATTGATGTTATGATAATGGTGGTGGAATATTTTGGAAAAGGATAGCAATAGTGGTGGTACAACATGAGTATTGTCATCAGTGTCCGTGAGGTGTAAATGTGAATGTTGTTATTTTGGAAAACATATTGATAAAAATAAAAAATAAAAGAAATTTTTTAAAATAAAATTATTTGGCTACCTCCATTCTAAAACCACTACATTTTTGATTTTTCACATATTTGTTTAATCATTTTTTTATAATTATATTCTGTTGATCATATTGTAAATGAAAATAGAGTGAAAGTGAGAATGAATTCAGTATTTAAAAAAAATTAGATATCAGTAATTCCACTATTCTTATTTTTATGTTTAATTTGTAACTATTTAGCTTTATATGTGTTAGTGTTATTTTTCCTTAACAGTGAATACCTCCTAACTTATAATGAATACTTATTAATTTTATCAAATTTGCAGGTAGAGATTTTTCTCTTTCTTTATGGTACTGAGCTCTGGTGCCATAGTGCCTAAGGTATTTGACTGCTAACCGGAAGGCTGACAGTTCAAACCTACCATCTACTCATTGGAGGGAAGATTGGGCAATCTACTTCTGTGGTTATATCACCTTGGAATACTGACAGAACACAAAGAGGGATCTCTATGAGTCAGATCTGACTTGATGGCAGAGTCTTTTTTTTTTTTTTTTTAATTGAATAAATTATATTTCTTAAATTATGTTATTTTATAAACCACTATAGTAGTTCAAATGATCTAAACTATTATGGATTTATGAGTCATCCTTTGGGACTTAGTTTAATGTCTTGCATATCTCAAATAGTCAAATATTGAAACAATGAATATGAGTTCTCCAAAGGAAGAGTTTTTGCCACTACTTTTGTTTTCCTTCACAGCTATATCTCCTACACTTGAACTATACTAGGAACTTAGTAGATTTTCAAAGGTATTTAGTGAATAAAAATACTATGAATCATGAATATTTTATCAGATTTCCTTTCTTTAGTCGTTATTATTCATCTGATTAAAAAAAAAAAAACTTTGTTAAAATGTTGTATTAAGAAATGAGAAGAGGCATTTTTATACTAGAAAGTAATGTTATATCTTAAAGGCTTTGGTGTAAACTTTATGTTTTGTTTAAATAGTTCAAATCAGTCTGTCTATTATTGATCAAACTGTGGAGCAAAACATATCATCAATGAATTTAGAATTATAATGGTAATTTTAAAGGAAACAATGGTGGAGATTTTAAGATATAAACAGTGTTACTTTTTTTTTACTTTTAAACAGCAAAATACAAACAAATGCAAAATCAAGAACTGACATGAGTGTCTACATTGCTACCACATTTAGTAAGACCCACCTAACCCTCTCCTTTAGTCAACGCTCAGATATCAAGTAAAACATTTTACTAATTACTTCAACACTAATTACTTCAATACTAGTAAAAATGCCTCTTCTCATTCTTTAATACAACATTTTAACAAAGTTGTTTTATTTTTTATGCTTGTTTTTAAAATCAAATGACTAATACATATCAATTGAAGAAAGGGAATCTCCTCAGAAGGAAGACTCTGTGATCTACTTCTGTAGAGATACTGCCTGGGAAACCCAAGAAGGGGTCACTATGAGTCAAATAGACTCAACAGCAGTGTGTGTGTGTGTGTGTGCGTGCATGTGTGCGTGTGTGTGTGTGTGTATGCATGAAGTATTTAACAATAAATAAAACATAATCAATGTATGAAGTTATCATGCCTTGACTCCTTTAGTTACTGAACAGAAATGAAAGTTTCAGAATTAGATGAATACATTATCTTACTTTAAAAAGTCATGGTTCACCTATTTTGAAAATATTACTTCATAAGGATTTTGTCATCTTGGTTGTCTTCTTGCTCAATTTTTTTTTGTACATGTTTTCAAAGCATATTCTTGCAGAAAGAAATGTGGAATGCATATAAATATACTTGCTACTAACTCAATAAACATAAATTGTGGCATACTTAACTTACTAGAAATGTCTCATCTTATTAGCTCAAAAATGTAGAACAATGCATTTGCTTTAAGCTGTTCTTTTAGGAAATTCTTAAAGTAAATTAACTAATGGTTAATAAAAGAATTTAGAACCAATAGTCTTCAGCTCTGCTGCATGAAATTTAAACTGTATTACACTAAGTGTACAAAATACACTGAGTATGACAATTTCTCCTTCAAATAATTCATTGAGAAACACTGGTTAATAGTTTCTCATTTCATGTTTTTAGGTTTTTGCCATTTATGCTCATAAAATGTAAGTAAATAAGGATGAAATAAATACATAACATATATTCTTAAGAGTGAAGAAGTATGAAATTCATGGAGATATTTAGTCAATATATTACTTCATGGTGTTTTTCCACATGACAGACTAAATTTACCTACAGTTGCAGTTCACAAATTATCAATACACTTGAAAATGACTTAACATTTTTTAAGAGGAATTTTGAGAGCAAAAATACATTTATGGAATATTTTGTCATGAATTTCTGGACATGTATCATGGACCTTCAGTCTTTTGAAATAATTATGGATGGAATCAACAACTAGTAAGAATAAAGTCACGTTCTTTTTCACCTAAAAAGTGGTATATTTATTTTTCTACTTATGATGAAATAATATCAGGTTAGGAGATGGACTTCAAGAATTTGTTTTGTCAACATAATAAATACATTATTTTAAACTTGTATTAATAAAGTCATATCTGTCCAATAGAATAATATCTTGTATTTGTAAGGGTTTGAAAAGAAATATAGTTAACAAGGATCTAGAGTTAGTTCTGGGAGATCCAGAGTTGGAGTTTTCTGGATAAATCATTTAAAAATAACTTCAGTAACATTGTACAGGTATGCAGTGGTGGTTGTGATGGTTTATGGTGGTGTTGCGGTGGTGGTAGTAGCAGTGGTAATATAAGGAGTATAAACTGTTTTTTGAGGATAAGAACTTTGATAAGCTATTTGTGTGCGCTGTATCATTATTTAATCTTAAAAAATGAGATGGATATTGTTATATCTACTTGATAAATAACAAAATAGATTCTCTGAGATGGAAAGTAATGTGGCCAAAAAGCTTCTCCAGATTTTCAGAGCTCACATTTTTGTTGTTGTTGTTGTCATGTGCCATCGAGTCAGACCCGACTCATAGCGACCCCTCCTTGGGTTTCCAAGGCAGTATCACTATGGAAATAGATTGTCCCATCTTCCTTCTGAGGAGTGGCTGGTGGGTTTGAACCACCAGCCTTCTGGTTAGCAGTCAAGTGCCTTAGGCACTATGCAACCAGAGCTCCCTGAGCTCACACAGACCCTTCATTTAAAAAAAAAAAAAAAAAAAATTGTTACTTGTGAATCTTAGTTTGGAAGAGTGTTACATCCAATTTGAACTTGCTTACATAAAATAAGAAATCCCTGGGCAGCATTAATGACTAAAAGTTCAACTACTAGCTGAAAGTTTGGCAGTTAGAACCCACAAAGAGGTACCTTTGAAGAAGCCCTGGTGATGTCCATTTGAAACATCACAGTGTTAAATAAACAAACAAACAAACAAATAAATAAAATACCTATGGAGTAGTTGTACTCTAACATTCGGGGTTGTGGTGAGTTGGAAATGACCTGACAGAAAATAGAAACAACAACCTAAGTTAATATATTGGTTAAATAAATAAAACCCAAAGATGTAGACTGGATATATAAAACCAGATATCCAGACTCTTCTTCTCATTGTTTGTTTTTTGTCTGTACTTCTCTCAACATGCTTGTTTCATACACTCAAGCCCTCTGTGCCCATGGGAGAAGAAGAGTTTTACAAGAAGTGCAGTTTGCTGGGGAAGACCCAGTTGTATCACATACCTTTTGTGTTTGTTGTAGGTGCCATCAATAGGTTCCAACTCACAGTGATGCTATGTAAAACAGAACAAAGTAGTGCTTGGTCTTTTGCCATCCTCACTATTGTTGCTACTTTTGAGCCCATTGTTACAGATGTGATATCAATACAACTCATTGAGGATCTTAATCTTTTCCACTGATGCTGTACTTTATCAAGCATAATATCCCTCCCTAGAGACTGATCCTTTCTGATAGAATATCTGAAGTATGTAACACAAAGTGTTAACATCCCTGCTTCCATTGGTACTTCTTTCAAAACATATTTGTTCATTCTTCTGGTAAGTCATGGTATACTCAATATTCTTTGCTAACATCATAATCCAAATGCATTAATTCTTCTTCAGTCTTCCTTATTCATTATCTAATTTTCAGATGCATATGAAGTGATTGAAAATACCATGGCTTGTGTGAGGGGCACTATAGTCTTCAAAGTAATATCTTTGCTTTCTCATACCTTAAAGATGTCATATGTAGCATGTTTTCTCAATTCAAATATGTTGTTGGATTTCTTGACTGTTGCTTCCAGGGACATTGCTTGTGGATTCAAATAAAATCAAATCCTTGAGAACTTCAATCTTTCTGTTAATCATGATGTTGCTTTTGGTCCAGTTGTGAGGATTTTTGTTTTCTTTATGTTGATACATAATCCATACTGAAGGCTGTAGTTTTTGAATGTCATCACTAAGTCCTTCAAGTCTTCTTCATTTTCAGCAAGCAAAGTTATATCATCCACATATCTCAGGTTGCTAATAAATCATTCTCCAATCCTGATGCCACGTTCTTCTTCATATGCTCCAGCTTCTTGGTATACTTACTCATCATATAGATTGAACAAGTATGGTGAAAGATACAATCCTGCCAGACATCTTTCTTGATTTTAAAACATCCTTTATCCCTTTGTTCCATTCGAATGACTGACTCTTCATCTATGTACATGTTCTACAAGAGCATTTTTAATAGAATTCTCATTATTCACAATATTATCCAGGATTCCTTATGCTCCACACAGTAAAATGCATTTGCATAATCAATAAAACAGGTAAACATTTTTCTGATATTTTCTACTTTCAGAAAAGATCGATCTGATATTAGCAATGATATCCTTAATTGCACATATTCTTTTGAACTTAGCTAGAATTTCTGGCAGTTCCTTTTTGAGATACTGCTATAACTTTACTTGAATTATCTTCAGGAAATTTTACTTGCTTGTAATATTAATGGTCTTGTTTGATAATTTCTGCATTATGTTGGATCATCTTTCTTTAAAATGAGTATATGAATATAGATCTCTTCTAGTCAGTTGGCCAGGCAGCTGTCTTCCAAATTTCTTGGCATAGATGACTGAGCATCTGCAGCACTACATCTTTTTCTTAAAATGGTTGAACATAGACCAATTCTTTTTGGTACAACTCATGTATTCTTTCCATCTTCTGTTTGATGCTTCCTGAGTCCTTCAATATTTTCCTCATAGAAACTTTAATGTTGTAACTTGAGGTGTGACTTTTGTCTTCCTTTCTTTCAGCTTGAGAGATACTTGAGTGTGTTATTTTTCTTTTTTTTTCCCGTAACTCAAGCTCTTTGCACATTTCATTTTAATACTTAATGTCCTTTTCTGAAACCACCCTTTGAAATCTTCTGTTCAGCTCTTTTACTTCATCATTTTTTTCCCTTTCGTTTTAGCTACTTTACATTCACGAGCAAGCTTCAGAGTCTCTTATGACACCCATTTTGATCTTTACTTTCTTTCCTGTCTTATTAGTTACCTTTTGGTTTGATGCTAAGGAGTTCTAGTATCATAGACAAAGCCTTTTGTTACTAAGGTGATTCAAACCCAGGTGCCTCTCCATGGGAGAAAGATAACTCAGTCTGCATCTCTAAAGATTAATAGCTTTGGAAAACCTACGAGGCAGTTCTATTCTGTCCCATAACATCACAATGACTTGGAATAGAATAGATGATAGTACATTTTTTCATTTAATGACCACATACCTAGCCCAGGCCGAACAACTCTTGCCTAGCATGTAGGTAATATAATTGCCTTCCTCAGAGTGTCAGTGTCATTTTCCCACCTCATGAACAGAATGTGTAGGCATAGTTGGAATGGATGGGAAATTTTCTGAGAAAAGATTTCCTTTTCTAGACATATTGAAGAGTAAACACTGAGTGTAATTAATTATTGGCTGCTGGAACATGCATACACATGCAAGACACACTAACACCTATCTTTTTATACTGCAATTTGAATTTGACCTTTGTTATTATAATACAAAAATACTGTATATGATCAAAGACACTCCTACTTCAAAACTACAAGCAGTCACCATGTCTAGATCTAAGTTAAGATCTTTGGGTCTCTTTCTATTTTTCTTGATGTGAATCTCAAGTAGCTTCTCATGCATGACTTGATATCTGTGGATCAAGGAAATAATTTAATTATTCCTAGTAAATCCAATGTGAAACACAGGATGTCTTAAAAAAAAAAACCTCCTGTTTAGAAAAACGAAAAATGGGAAGTAGATTGTAATGGACAACAGTCCAGAATTTGTACAAAAATAGTTATGAAGTCTCTAGCATATGATAGGTACTATTTTAGATACTAGATAGATTTGGGAGAAAAAGATCTAAGCTTTCTATTCTCATGGAGCTCACACTCAATTATGAAAGGTAGAGATTAAATAACAAATATATAAATTACTTAAATTAAACAAATGCAAGCAACCACTAGTTTTTTGTACTTTGGTGGCTTATATATTTTTTATGAGGCTAGAACATATGCCATGTGAATTTCAAATTCCAACAATGTCATTCTTTTCATGGACATGTTTCAGTGGAGCTTCCAGACAAAAACAGAACAGGAATAAATGTCTGATAATCTAATTCTAAAAATTATCCAATGAAAATGCTATGAATCTCCACAGAATATTATCAGATATACTGCTGAAAGATGAGTGTGTCATGTTGGAAGGCATTCAAAATACAAATTGTCTACACTGATGGACTTGATCATACCTACAATTATGAAGATGACACAGGGCCAGTCAAAGTTTCTTTTTGTTGTACCTGGGTTCATCACAAGTTGAAGACAAATTGATAACAATAACAATGACATAAAACATCAATGAAGACAATAAAGCAGAAGGGTCATTTATAAAATGATTGGAGATGAAGTGTTAACTGTAGATTTCATTGCTGATCCCTACAATTCTCTTTCAGAACGGGAACTTTAATGAAATGGAATAGCCATCTTTGTAAAGATAATTGAAAAGAGCTTCCCAGCAGAAGTAAAATCTGAGTACCTTCAAGTTTTGTGGGTTCAAGAAACAGAAAAGAGAGGAGGCGGGGCAAGATGGCAGACTAGGCAGAAGGATTGCACAGACCCTCTTCAACAAAGAAAAGGGAAACCAATTAACACAGACACAGAAGATAATCTTGGACCCCTGAGCCTTGAAG
>NW_006921664.1:385658-388384 GCF_000298275.1 Orycteropus afer afer | reverse complement strand
ACTTCCGTAGTGATACTGCCTTGGAAACCCAAGGAGGGGTCGCTATGAGTCGGGGCCGACTCGACGGCAAACAACAACAACAACAAAAGTGTAAATTGGGAAGACAATGGTAGGTTGTGAGCTGAGAAGAAATTGATTGGTTTTATATTGTAAGATCAATTTGAGGGTAGACTCTGTGTCTAAGGCACTGAGAAATAAATTCTAGGTTTGAGGTCTCAAAAATTTAGTAAATTATTTCATTTACAAAAAAGCAGAAATCTAAAGGAGAACAAGTATGAGCCCAGTGGAAAAAAACAGAAGGCTGCATGTATAGCCTCCTCAAGGGACACAGATAATAGAGATACTAATTTTGGAGCTATTATCAAATAAAATTAAATTCACCTAGAGAAGGAATATGGTCAAAAAAGCCAAATCAACCAAAGGCAGCAAAAATTAACTTCCATAGTAAAGGCTGTGTCCTAAATTGATCAGCCAATTTAGCTAGCCTAGGTTCTGCAGAATGCAGAGAACCAGTAAGCCTATTGTTGTCCGTCATGAGCACATATGAGAGAGTGTTGTGATGTTATTTATTTTTTTTATGAGTCTAGTGATATAGCAGCTGACTTTGAGTCGTTTCCAGACATGAGTCCTAAGATAGCTTTCAGAAGAACTGGATCTAAAAAGGAAGGAAAGTTCCAGGTGTTCAAAAAAAAAAAAAAAAAAAGAGAGAGAGAGAGAGAGAGAGATGGAGAGCAGAACACTAGAGATATTAGTCATAAAGTTGAGGGTGCTGAGAATTTGAAATTGGTCACGCCTAGTTAATGGTTTAGATTTTAACTATAATATTCGCTTTTACTTTCTACTATATTGGACATACTGCCTTATTTTCTTGGGAAAATAATATCTAACTCAAGGTACCTAGTAAATACATGTTAATTTGATTGATTTTCCAGGAGCAGAGCATTAATATTGCCCCATTATCACTGTAAACTTAGTAAGTCATCTAGGATTGAAGATCTAAGGATAATATCCAGGACATTATTATCCATAACCAAACCATTTGGGAAAGGAGGTGATGCAAATTAGCACAGAATAGGAGCTCTGGTAGTGTAGTGCCTAAGGCATTTGACTGCTAACCAGAAGTCTGGTGGTTCAAACCCACCAGCCACTCCTCAGAAGGGAGGTGGGGCAATCTACTTCCGTAGTGATACCGCCTCGGCAATCCAAGGATGGGTTGCTATGAGTCAGGTCTGACTGGAGGGCACATGACAACAACAGTAGTAGTTTTAGGAGCTCTGGTAGTAAGTGCCTAAGGCAGTTGATAGCTAACCAGAAGGCTTGCGGTTCAAACCTACCAGCCACTCTTCATAAGGAAAGTGGGACAATCTAATTCTGTAGTGATAATGCCTTGGAAACTCAAGGAAGGGTCACTATGAGTCAGGTCTGACTCAATGACACATAATAACAACAACAGTAGTAGATTTATTCTTGACCTTAATTTGTCTACTTGCACACAAAAACACAGTATGTAAAACAAACATTTTCACATACATGTCCCAACCTGCTCCTTACTCTCAGAGAGTCTCAAAGAGTCTATAAACTTAGAAGTAACTATAGCACAAAAATCTCTTCTCTATTCTTACCAATTCAATATTTTAGTCAATATGATTAGGGGTTTGGGGAGGAAAGGTAGCCTTCTTAATCAAGAAATAGTATTTGGTTGTCTCAATTTCAAGTTTTCCTTTAGAGAATATTGGTCCTTTAATGCCCAGTTGAAATTCTTTTTCCCCCCCTCTTTATCACCCATACATAAATAGTTATGACTGTAGACTTTTTTTTTTTTTTTTAATGTTTCTTGACATCTTGAAGCTACAGGATATACCATAAAAATTATAAATATACATGCAGGATTATATATGTTCTTGCTTTTCACACTTACAAGTTTCTTTACAAAGTGTTGTAATTGAGCCAGTGTCAATTAAAAGAAAGATTGTTTTGTTTGTAGGTGAATATCTACTCCAACCTATCCTGTTTGGACATCTTTCCTAGCCTCAAGTTGGGAAAAGAAACAAAGTTTGGATGTTTAGTGCCCTCTCTAAGTACATTGTTAATTCTATTACCCTAACTTATTTCTGTGTGATCATTAAAAGGATGACTCAACAGGAGGCCAATAACATTTTTTAGAAAATTACTAATAGATTAATCACTTAGCAATCATTTTGAAGGTCTACTAAAGGTCTTTGGCTGGAGACTAAGTGGTACCCAACATGGTATAAATCCCTTACCTCCACATGCTTAAATAAAATAGATCCAAAAAAAGGCTAAAAATAATGACATATGTCACTGAATATTTATCATGTAATTTAAAATGTGCTAATGGAATTGAATAAGGAGCTCTGCTGGTATAATGGTAAAGTCGATTGGCTGCTAACCAAAAGGTTGGTGGTTTGAACCTAGCAGCTGCTCTGCAGAAGAAAGATGAGGCATTCTACTTCTGTAAAGATTTATAGCCTTTGAAACTCAGTGGTGGTCACTATGACTTGGAATCGACTCAATGGCAGTGAGTTTGGCTGGTTTTTAATAGAATTGCATATGTTTCCTGTGCAAGAAGACAGAGTCCTAGAATGCCACACCAAAACGCTCAATGATAAGGAAAATGGGTTAGAAAAATATAGCGATCACTGAAAGAAAATTATATTTTTAAGGATTCAGGCAGAAACTGGTGTGATAGATATAGATATAGATAC
>NW_006921664.1:381482-384538 GCF_000298275.1 Orycteropus afer afer | reverse complement strand
AGTCGGCCCCGACTCATAGCGACCCCTCCTTGGGTTTCCGAGGCAGTATCACTACGGAAGTAGGATTGCCCAACCTTCCTTCCGAGGAGTGGCTGGTAGGCTATCAGATATAGAGCAAACGTAACAGGGATAGTAAATTAAGTCTATGACCTATAAGGATTTGCCATAAAAGGCAACTTGTGTAGAAACAATGTGTGTTGGGTTGCTTGAAATTTCCTAAAGGTCTTTGAGCAACTTCACTTCACATGAGCCTCTACTATTTAAATTTTCGCCCTCTTTGTCATCGATAGATTTAAGAGTATTTATGCCTCTCAAGAATGTCTAGAATTCTCATCAGAAAAGGAAAACATCTTTAAGTGGGAAATGTTAAATGACTCACTGGTAGGAACCCCATAACTAGAAAGCTAACTGTTATCTTCTTCAGTCACCTTAGAGGTAAATCCTAGCAATGAATGGGAATAATTTTAAATCAATTCAGAATAATTTACTTTGATTTGTTTCATTAATTGATCACAATGACTAATATTAGAGACATGGTTTATAAAAATATTTTACTAGCTTTACATCTTTTTTGAAAGAGTTATAAAAGTGCTATTTCTTCTTTAATGATTACTGCAAATAGAGGATATGGGGAAACAATTCTCCATGGATTACTTGTGTACTTTGTATGTTGTGAGCAGAGATCCAAAAGGGCAAATTGATTTACTTTCTAGTTTAGTAAATTTAGTCTCTTCCTCCAGGACACAGGACAGGAAGTCTTACTCTAAATGATAAAAAAAAAAAATAAAAAAAAAAACTCTCGGGTTCCTAAGCCTGGGGTCCCTTTCCTATAAAATTCATTGCATATACAGGCATTACCTGACCCAGTTCATGTCATCAGGTAGGAATTTGGGATTGAAGAACCAGTACAAATGCTGATTCTCAACTTAGGTGAGTAATAAACTATGTTTTTCTCTGATCTGGGAGGTTTTTATCTTCTGCCAGCCTCCATGAAACTATGGCAAACTAATTTGTTAGTTTGAATGAAGAATAAGATTTCAGATACTTCACAGTTGTTCACTATTTGGGTGATGTAGATGGGATGGTTAAAGAAATACGTTTCACTGGAAGAGGAAGGATGAGGCCTTCAAGGACTGATTAGTGATTTGAAGGAAGTTTATGGAAGCAAGTGATGAACATACTATCAAATTGTTTTGCAAAATGAACAATAAATGCTACTCCATCATATTTCCTATTAATAAGAAGAAATTGGGAGGTAAATATAAGCCACGTTCCAGGAAGTACGTTCAAAGATGGCCTCCCAATTTCTCTGGTTTGGCTAACTCTCCTTTAGGCGCAAAACTTCCTTGACAATAAAGAGATCAGCCTCAGATATGGCCAATGCAACAACTAGTACTGAAATTCATCCTGGTGATTCTGCTGTTTTTCAAACAGTGATCACAAAGATCTACACAGAAAGTCAGTGTAAAAAAAAAAAAAAAAAAAAGGAAATATCTAAATGTTATTGAAAAATATGTTATCGGGCATTCAAAATGGAGTCTCACCAGTGAGCAGCACACTTTTTCCCTCTGGCATCTAAGGACTTGGAAAACTAGGTACAACAGTTTGAATTAGGAACTTGGGTGCTCTGAACAGCTCATTGCATCAGAGCCCACCAAACACAGAAGAGCAGAATTAGAGGAAAAGCACAGGGAGATTATTTAGAAAAGAGCTATTGGTGGAGGATAAACAGGCACCTGAGGGAGACCATTGGAAACTTCCCTAGGGCAGTCACTGTCTGCTGGGTGAGGGCAGACACCTGAGATTCCCAAGCCAAGAAGGAAGTCACCTTATAGCAGCATACCAGAGACCACTGCAATATTCCAGGGGGAAGTGACAGAGATCTGCCTCCAGCAGCTGATTTTGTTGGTAATTTGGGTCATCTGGTTGCAGGCAGGCATGAGCACCACCGCTGAGATTCAGGCGGAGAACTCACTGTTGTGCCACAAAGGCTAGCTCCCTCCCCTCCCAGCAGGTCACAGAGTGGGCTTGGGTCAGACTGGGAGACATGGTCCTTTTCTTTGCCATGGATATTGGGACCACAGTTCACTAGCAGGTACTTCTCTGACTCCAACACAGCTGAAACTGCACTCGTCTTTGGCACTGCAGGTTGGCGTTATCACAGACAAACTCCAGAGCTGGCCATTAGCAGTCTGGCGGGATTGCAACAGCACTGTGGGCAGACGGGGCAGGGAGAGTGAAAATAATGATGCTGAGTGCGGTCCCAGGAATTTTTCCTTGGAGCCGTTCTTTGGTGCTGTGGGGCCATGGAGGCGGGGCCTTTGAGTGTGCCTGAAATTGGCAGAAAGTTGCAGTGCCCTAACAATAGGAATCTTCCCTGAGGTTGAGCCATGGTCTTGCAAATACATACATCATCAATAATAGCCTGCTCAAAGCCCAAGAAACCAACTCTAGCAACACCAAGTTTTCCTTCTGCTCCCACCTCCTCGGCCAAAACTTCACACATTCAGTAGAAGAAACCACATTCAGCCAATTACCATAAAACCTCCTGCTTTGAACTCTAAACCCTCTTTAAGACAAACAGAAACACATATCCACTCTACACACAGCGATTCCACAATCACAAGGAAAACAGCAGAATGACCCAATACACCTGAACCAATAATGAAATAAAACACACCAGGTTCACCTTTTCAAAATATTAAACCATAAAACCAAGACAAAACAAATCAACACATAACCAGCAGCTAGAGACAACCTAAAGAGACAGTGCTCTAGCAGATTCCAGGGGCTTAAGAAGAGGTTTTGCTTTCCAGTAACTCCAATAACTCTCCAGACCTACACTACATGACTGAAAAGGTCTTAGTTTACACCTTCCTTTTTATTTATTTATTTATTTATTTTTTATTTTTCCTCTCCTGGTTAACCCTGTTCCTTGTTGCTTTTTTTTTTTTTTCTTTTTCTGTTTGTTGGTTTATTTTCTTCCTTCATTATTCTGCTTCTCAAAATTTTTTCTCTTAGTGACCTATCCCCAGATATTGCAGATTTACCTGTTT
>NW_006921664.1:379144-380812 GCF_000298275.1 Orycteropus afer afer | reverse complement strand
ATTAATACTAAATTGTCAGAAATAGATAACACATTGGAAGGGAAAAGGGGTAGAATTGATGCAATGGAAGACAGAATTAATGAGATTGAAGACAAATACCTGAATACTTCTTTGGAAAGGGATAGTCAGAAGTAAAATCAAAACAAAATGAAGAAAGTCTAAGGTTTGTGTGGGATACCATCAAAAGAAATATACTATGTGTCATTGTAATTCCAGAACAGGAAGAAAAAAATAAAACCACTGAGAAAATAATCCAAGATTTGTTGGATGAGAACTTCCCTGATATGATGAAAGAGGAGACAATATCCATTCAGGAAGTCCAACGAAAAGCAAACAGGATAGACCCCAAAAGAAAATCACCGAGACATATCATCATCAAACTCACCAAAACCAAGAACAAAGACAGAATCCTGAGAGGAGCATTGGAAAAACAAAAAGTTACATACAAAGGACAGCCCTTAAGAATAAGCTCTGATTTCTCAGCAGAGACCATGTAAGCAAGAAGACAATGGGATGGTAAATATAAAACCCTGAAAGAGAAAAATCTTCAACCAAAAATTATATACCCAGCAAAATTGCCCCTCAAATATGATGGTGAAATTAGGAGATTTCCAGAGAAGCAGAAACAAAGGGAATTTGTTAAAACCAGATCAACCTTACAAGAGACGCTAAAGGGAGTCCTTTGAACAGAGAACTAAAAATAACAAATAACAATTGATCATCAATACACAAGATGACATATCCCGGAAACCATAGCTATGGACATATACAAAGTAAAAAGAGTTTACAAGACCATAAACAGGGAACCAGAGACATCAATTGGCAAGTGAGGACAATTACAAACAAAAAGAGGGAAAAGACTGTAGCTACAGAACTTCTAAATGGTGAGGAAGTTAAAAGAGTTTCAAGACAAAATGGACCACTCTAAACTCATGGAGAAAATTATAAATCATAGGGTAACCTCAAAAAAAAAAATGATAAACAGTCATATCACAATAAAAAAGAGGACAAGCACAAATAGTCAGCAAATACTGAAACAAAAGCAAAAAAGGAAATGATAACATGATTCATAAACATAATGAGCTCAGCACAAAAAATAATATAGAACAAACAAACCAGGGACACCATGAAAAAACATACAAAATAACAGCAACCCATTTATATTTGTCAATAATCACACTGAATGTTAATGGATTAAATGCATCACTCAAGAGATGGAGAGTTGCACATTGAATAAGAAAACAAAACCCATCAATATGCTGCCTACAAGAGACACACCTTAGAGATAAAGACAAAAATTGACTAAAATTCAAATGTCAGAAAAAAATACATCAAGCAAATGGCAACTGTAAGAGAGAAAGACTGGAAATAATAATTTCTGATCAACTTGACTTTAAGACAAAAACCACGATATGAGACAAGGAAGGACATTATATAATGATTAAAGGATCAATTGATCATGAAGATATAACCATAAAAAATATATATGGACCCAATGAAAGCACCCCAAAATACATAAATCAGACTTTAAAAGAGTTGAAAAGCAAAATAGATGAATCCACAGTCATAGTGGGAGATTTTAATACACCACTTTCTTTGAAAGATAGAATAACTGGAAAGAAAGTCAATAAAGATGCAGAAGAGCTAAATAATATACTCCACCAAATG
>NW_006921664.1:333636-375982 GCF_000298275.1 Orycteropus afer afer | reverse complement strand
TGCTGGCAAAACTGGAGATCCATTTGCAGAAAAAAGAAAGAAGATCTGTACCTCACACCATAGACAAAAATAAACTCCAAATGGATCAAAGACTTAAATGTGAAACCCAAAACTATAGAGGTACTCAAGGAAAAACTAGGGGCAAATTTGGGGCCCTAATATATGGCATAAATAGACTATCAAGCATAACTCAAAATGCACAAACAGCAGAAGAGAAACCAGATGATTCGGACTTTCTAAAGATTAAATTTTTGTGTGCTTCCAAATATTACTCCAAAAGAGTCAAAAGAGAACCTACAAATTGGGAAAAAATATTTGGTAATGACATATCCAACAAGTACTTATCTCTAGAATTTATAGAAAACTCCAACACCTCAATAACAAAAAGACAAACAATCCAATTAAAAAACGGGCAGAAGATATGAATAGACACTTCACCAAGGATGATATTCAAGTGGCCAACAAACATGAAGAAATGCTCACATTCACTAGCTATTAGAGAGATGCAAATCAAAATAACGAGATACCATTTTGCTCCAGCACTAGTAGCAAAGTTCAATGAGACAGAAAATAACAAATGCTGGTGAGGATGTTGAGAGATTGGGACTCTCATACACTGCTGGTGGGACTGTAAAATGCTACAACCATTGTGGAAAGCAGTATGGCAATTCCTTCAAAAGTTGGAACTAGAAATACCATTTGACCCAGATATTCCATTACTAGGTATATACCCTAAAGAAGTGAGAGCCATGACAAGAACAGACATATGCACACCATGTTCATCACAGCACTATTTACAATAGCCAAAATATGTAAACAACCTAGGTGTCCATCAACGGAGGAATGGATACCCAAACTGTGGTACATACACACAATGGAATACTATGCAACGCTAAAGAATGATGTAGAATCTACAAAACACCACATAATATGGATGAACTTGGAGGACATTATGCTGAGTGAAATAAGTCAATCACAAAAGGACAAATATTGTGTTAGTGTGTTATTGTAAAAGTTAAGGAAAGGTTTATCTATTGAAGGAAATTTTCTTTGTTGGTTACCAGGGGTGGGGGGGATAGTAGGGAATACTGTAAGATAGATAAAGTTTTGATTTGGGTGAAGAAAAGGGCAATGTACCAAATGTGAGTGATCAATATAGTGGCACTGAGGAAGAGAAAGACACAGGGAAGTACAGACAACAGAGATGAACCCTTTTGTGCATATAGTATGGCATGGTCAGTGAAGGCAAACATGGGTATATGGATGGATAGATGGATGTACAGGCTGAAATATTAGGTATGTATATGTAGTGGAGAGTGCACCCAAGAACGTGTATAGGGTTGACAGACAGTGGTCCAATAACTTTATGTGTATGATCTGAATTCCCAGGTGTATAATGGGGCTCTCAAGGGGCAAGGTTGTGGGTACTGCTTGGTCACAGCCAGCTACCCAGAGGGACCGAGTAGTTGAATCTGTGGGCTTGGGACCATGGTCGCAGAGGACATCAAGCTCAATTGGCATAACATACTACACAAAACATTGTTCCACCTCGTACTGTGGCAAGTAGTGACTGAGATCTTAAAAGCGTGCAAGCTGTCATCTAGATGTAATGATGGGTCTCTCCTCTTCCATAGTCAAGAAGAATGAAGAAAACCAAAAATTCATGGAAACAATTAGTCCTAGCAACTGGTACACCATCCAATCTACAGCCTATATGACTTTGAGACCAGGAGAAATAGATGGTGCTCGGCTACTACTTTCAACCACTTGGAAGAGGATCTTTGTAGGAGATCCTGGATAGACAGGGAGAACAATGTGGAACAAAACTCAAAATCATTTGGGAAAAAAAAAAGTGGGGAACAAGTTTGCTGGCCCAATGGAGCCTGGTGGAACCACTGAGACCATGGCCCCCAGCTTCCCTTCAGATCTGGAATTGAATGCACACCTGTGGCTTCCAGCCAAACAATAGACAAGCATATCAGTTGAGAATTTGCCTGAGGTAGATAGACTCCTTGAAGAGAACAAGCATGAGAGAAAGAAAGGCTTCTTATGCACAGGGAGACAGCTCAGGAGGTAAGAGTGCACGGAGGGATGGACACAGCGAAGAGGTAGCTATCGGGGGGAAGTGGGAGGGGAGATGTTGCATTGTGCTAAATTGAGGTCAATGTCATGACACAAAGTGTATGTGAACTGTTGTAAGTTTTCACCCAAATCACAATAAATTAATAAATAATAATAATAATAATAATAAATATGTTATTAGGTGGTGCAAACTGTTAGTATAATCAACTGCTAACCAAACATTGGATGTTCAAGTCCATGCAAAGGTGCTGCCTTGGAACAAAGGCCTGATAATCTGCCTTTGAAAAAGTAATCGTTGAAATTCCTGTGTAGAACAGTTGTACTCTGACACCAACCAGGTCATCATGAGTCAAAATCGACTTGAAGGAAGTTGGCTTTTTTTAAAGGCAAAAACAGCCAGCTATTAGAATTTTGGTCTTTTCATTAGGTAGATGAAGGAGCAGGGTTGCTATTGCAGGGTAAGTATGGATTATTAAGAAAAAAATTACAAGAACTGGGTCATCTATGGCCCAATCCCTGATATAATCTACCTGCCAACCTTAGATACATTTGGAGATGACAATGAATGTGTTTTGCAGTGGCTCCTGGTTGCTTTAAGGGACTTTTGGTGTCAGAGTAATATCTGTGAGATAAACTAATGTAAATGAGACTGTAAATGAGATATTGACTGGTATGTGGTCTCTCACCATTCTGAATTAGATTTACAGTGTTGATGAAAATGACCAATTGGATACTCAACATAAATATTGATATTTTCTGGCAAGAGCTACTATCTGCTTTTTGCCATAATCTCTCCCTCCTCTTCTACCCTGGCCTAAGCTGTTTTAAGAGGAAAAGTGATTAAGAGTGTTTCGATCTCTATCTCCAAACAGGGTCAAATGCCAAATGTGCTAGTTCAAGTATGCTAAAGAAATTTGGGGTGTGGAAAGACTCATCTTTTATGGTTCCATGGAAAACAGATGTCCCCTCTGAGATCACACCATGGTTAACTAAGGAGGTTTGATCAGAGTTCACAATGGGTAAGGAAAGGTAGCCTGACCTTGGGGATAGAGCCTTGGGGTGTGGAAAGACTCATCTTTTATGGTGCCATGGAAAACAGATGTCCCCTCTGACATCACACCATGGTTAACTAAAGAGGTTTGATCAGAGTTCAAAATGGGTAAGGAAAGGTAGCCTGACCTTGGGGATAGAGCCTTGGGGTCCATTCATTGTTCTGTTTTTATTATTTATGTATTTGAATGTGTAGGTGGAATTGGTGTGTTTCATACTTCCCTTTCTCATTTTGAGTGTCAAAGAATATTCTTCTAATTGGGATGAGTCATTCTGCTCAGTGAGCAGAACTCATAACCTATCTCATAGCTCTGACCAGTACTCCTCTTGAACCTTGTTACATTTTTAATAACACTTGGTTTATTATCAATGACTTCTCTTTTTGGCTTTGCATCTTGAAAACTAGACACAAGGAGATTAAAGCTTTCCCCTTCTGTACCATTAGCAGTGGAAACAAAAAGCAGTTGTTGATCAAACCATCTCTATATAAAGCCAACAAACCATCTTTAAAACCTGTACTCTGTAGAAACTTCACTGGGGTCCACTACTGCTCAAACTTGTCTTGCTAGATGGCTACTATGGTGCAGTGAGTTACTTAATACGGCTTGTCTAGCTACAGTCTTTGTGACTTCCACCAGTTGATTGGATGGGACTTTACAAATGCAAGGTGGCTGTGGCACACCAAGGGGATTGGATAGTGTGTTATGGATAACGTAAATAAGTTGGATAATGTAAATAAGGTACATGGCCCTCTTGTGGGAGAAGGACCATGCACATGACATGTATGGAATGCTAACATGGAGATTGGTCAGTTTGCCTTTCCAGTAGCCTTAAAATGAGCTATATCCCAAAGGAAGAAATGTGAGATTTCACTACCATAAAGAAAGAAGACCCCGGAGTGGAGTGGGTCCTTGGACCTGAGATCCCTGTGCTAAGAGCTGCAGCATGACTGAAAAGAGGCTTTCCTGAAGGAAGAATTGTATCGTGATTGTTCCTGAACCAGAATTGTAATCTTTTTCTTCCATCATAACCCCCATAATCATGACTATTGTCTGTGAATTCTCTGTGGCCATTGCAATGAATTATTGAAACTAGTGAAGAAGTAGAGTGTGTTGTGAGAGGAACCGTTGGTGTCAGAACTGGTAAAAAAGTTTGTAGAGTGGGGACCTTCACCTCATTGGAACCAGCCTTAGACTGTTGATGCTGTTCTTGATTCTCTCTCCCCTTCGGGAATTTAGAGGAATTCAGAGTATGCCTCTCCCACACCCTTTTTGCATTATCATGATATATCATAGTACTATACTTGTTAAAAAACCAAAAAACTAAACTCACTGCCGTCGAGTTAGATCCAACTCATAGTGACGACTCCTTGGCTTTCCAAGGTAGTATCACTATGGAAGTAGACTGCCCAATCTTCCTTCTGAGGAGTGGCTGGTGGATTAGCACATCAATAATCATTATGTGACTAGGCAACAAATAACGAACCATGTTTCTGATTCAGAAGTTATACTACATGGCAAACTAGTGACTCTTCCTAAAATGGATTTGTTTATTTCACAGTGGAAAGGGACACATAGCACAAGACATTGCTCCTTCCTGACCTGACTTCTTCACTTCAGTGCAAAATATCAGTCTATACCTGCAAATGTCTTTCCCATATTCATTATCAGTCTGTCATTCCATAAAGCAAATAAATCCCACACAGATGGTGGCATAGACAAACTGGACAGGCTACACTAATTGCTTTTAGGAAGTCCTTCTAAAAATAAGGATTGGATTCAGTTATTCAAACTGAACTGAGTACTCTAAGGGTTACACGCTGTCTGTGAATCTATGCTGTAGACACTCAATGAGTACCCCTGACTAACCTAACTCCCACTTGGAAGGTCTCAGCAATTATAACCAATGCTCCCTGTGGGCTCTCAAAACATACTTCTTGTGTGGAAGCCAGGCATTAACTTGTGTCCTTCTCTCCCTCAAAAACAAAACCAAACCACCAACAACAAAAACATACACAATCAATTTTACTTTAGGAATGGAGATAGGAGACCTTTAAGTGTTAAGGAAACACATTCAGTAGATCATATACTGCTCAGATAATTGTGGCCATCTCTCAAAAATTAGGCTAACTTTGGTTACTCAGGGAAGTTTATCACAAGGATAACAGAATCATTGTTTATGCACATGCTGTGGGCAGTTTTCTCTGTGATGGGAGTAACCCCATTAGAAATGGTAACAACAAAGTTGCATTTTACTTTACCTGAAGTGATCATTGACACCTCATTGGTCATGGGAGGAATTCATATCTACCTCAACTTCTTCAATTACTGATGATGGAAGTGCTCTAGATTTATTCTTCATTGGTCAGTGTTGGAAGTTGTTTTATCAAGAATGGATCCTGTTTGTCTAAATTTCCTCAGGCCAAGTGGAAATGTGAACCCAAGACTCAAAGAGTAAGCATCCTGGTTTTCAAAGGTAGACATTGATGGTTTCTGGGACTTTCTTTCACATGATTGCAAGCAGGACCCTGGCAGCACGGTTGAAGTCAGCACTTAAGGTTACCCGCTTCCTTCAGCTTGAAATCCTACCGAAAGTGTTCTAATTAAATAATTCATGAGACATACTGACTAGATTAGTTCCAGACTCTATCAGTCAGACTAATTAGAGTTGTTAAGGAAATGGTATACTCATGGGGAATTGTTCAGAAGCAAAAAGAGTGCAAAAATAAGAGATAAGTCTCATGCATTATTTTTTGTGATTTGGAAGTGGAAGTGTTGACTGTACTTGTCCCACATTATCTTTTTAAAGATGTTTATATAGTGAACAACCTTAGATGATAGCATCTAGCATCTCCCCAACCCCAAGGCAAAACAGGTTTGTTTACTGTCCAGCAAAACAAAGATAATACCACCTTCTGGGGCAAAGAAGCAGCACCTTCAAGCAGGCTTGAAATAACACACACCAAAAATCATTGTGGTCAAATCTGTTTAACCCATAGTGAACGCATATATCTGAGTGTGATATATAGGATTTTCAACAGCTGATTTTTTGTATGTTGATAACCAGGTATTTCCTCCAAGACACCTCTGGGCAGACTTGAACCTCCAACCATTTTTAGAAACCAAGTGCATTAACTGCACAACCTATTACTACTTCTTGAAAAAGTTTTGATTTCCCTAACTTTAGGGTTCTTCTGCTGTAACACAACCCACTGCATGTGAACACATTTCCTAACCCTCTTTATGTCACCCTGTGAGACTTGAAGTTTGGAGAATTGTCAAGTTAGCTACTGTTATTGCTGTGAGTGATGCATTGTCCTCTGCCTCTGACTCTGAAATCTTGTATATTCTTCTAGTATCTCTGAAGCTCTAGCTAGCTAACTTTGGCTTATGTTTAGGGCAAATTTTCAGACCCTTCACAGTTCTTAATGAAGAATATAGTCAATAAATGATAAAATGATTCATTAAATTTTAAACAAATACATATTTGATATTTCTTATTGAAATACCAGTTCTTAGCATGGAAAGATCCATTTTAATTTAATAATAAGTAGCACAAAGATGACTCACGTGATACATATTGAAATCCTTATAATAAGAAATGTTCACAATCAGTTTTTATATAAGCCTAAAATATGGAACATGGAGAATTAATTATCTAAAGTAAAGGAACCTGTTACATCCCTCTTTTCTCTTACCTCTTAATGTATAATGCAACACAAAGCACTGTCGTCCAGTCTAATCTGACTCATAATGACCCCTTCTTGGGTTTCCGAGGTAGTATCACTATGGAAGTAGATTGTCTGACCTTCCTTCCGAGGAGTGGCTGGTGGGTTTGAACCCCCAGCCTTCTGATTAGCAGTCAAATGCCTTAGGCATTAAGCTACGAGAGCTAATTTCACCAAGTAGTTGAAACTGTGACTCAACACCACAGCATAGTCTGCTGTAAGAAGTGATAATAACTCACAGCTGTAGAAATTATCCCTTAGGGAGGGATACAAAGAAAAATGCTACTGATCAAAAGAACCTTGAGGATTCCCACGTAGGAAATGCAGGACACACAAGAGTGCATAACTATGAGGGGCACAGGGGTGGGGGTTAATGGGCAGAGAGTGGAGGAGACTGGGTTAGGGTTCTGGACGGTAAATGGGAAGTGAAACTAAATGTACATGAAATGTTGAATGTAAAACAAACTCTGCTCTGTAAACTTGCACCTAAAGCACTACAAAATAATAATAATAATAATAATAATAAACCTTGAGGATGCCCTTATTTCAGGACAGGACAAAGGAACACAGTATTCAAGTGACTAAATGTGAACATTTTAAGGAAAGCACTAAACTCAGAAACAGAAAAAAGTGTGCAAAAGGAATGTGGTATTTAACAGGGTCAAATGCTGCAGAAAGGACGATTAACATAAGAACTCTAAGGAAGCCAATAGGCTTGGCAATTAGGAGGTCATTGATGACATTTAATCTTACAAGTCACTGCATAAGTCAGCTAATGAAGACAAAGCTGTCTGGTTTCCCTAGTGTATCATAATATCAGGCCTACAGTGAATATTATCCACAGGGTAACACTTAATGATGAATAGTATTGTGATTAAATTGCTGTAGAATACCAATGGGAATGTTCATTGCGACCCTTTAAATACCAACAGCACAATTAATAGTCTAGAATAGACATGCAAGAAATAGTCATTTGCCACTTACATCACTGTCAAATTTTATGTCACTCTCGAGAGTTTAATGATGTAAAATGAAGTACATTTTTTTCAAATGCAGTTAGTTCGGCTTTATAAGGAATAAGAAACTATTAAAATGGTCCTTTATGTAAAGAAAAATGCAATGTTTTCTAATATCTATATATTGCTGCTTTTCTATATTGGTTAAAACTATTGTTTCTGTAATTTAGAATATTTTCAACAAAGGATTCTAAAGAAAAGTCACCTATTATGAGAACTTAAAGAAGTAATTCCTCTTATAAGTATATTCTAGTTTTAAGAATGTATATAATAAAGCATATAAAAATGTATTGTGAAAATATTTTACCCTTTTAAAGAAGCATATATTTTTGAAGACTTATATTCATTCACATACATCTTTGAGAATATCTTTAACAATTATCACAGTATTAAACAAATATGTTAAAATCTGTTTTATATTCCAATGGAGAATGTGTGTGTGCATTTGTGTGTGTGTGAGTTTGCATGAGTGGTTCACAAACTTTTAATGTTAAAAGGTGAAATGTAAACATTTTCATAATTCCAGTTATAAGATCTCTGTCATAATTATTTTACTCTCTCATCATAGTGAGAAACAGTCATGGACATTATATAAACAAATGGATGTGGCTGTGTTTTAATAACACTTTATTTTTAAATACAGGCTGAGAGTCAGATTTGGCTTGAGAGATGTATATTGCTGAACACTCTTGTAGATAAATACATGTTGCTGTTGTTGTTATGTGCTGTCAAGTCAGACCTGACTCATAGAGACCCCTTCTTGGGTTTCTGAGACAGTATTACTAAGGCAGTAAATTGCCCAACCTTCCTTCCAAAGAGAGGCTTGTGGGTTTGAACCGCCAGCCTTCTAGCTACCAGTCAAGTGCCTTAGGCACTACGCTACCAGAGCTCCTAGATAAATACATAGTATTTGTTTTTAGCGATCTTTTTTTCAAGCAGAAAGTCTGTTTTTATTAATTGACAAAGAGGTTGTTAATGTCCATAGTAGAAAAAGGTGGAAACTAACAAAAGGAATGTATATAATTAAGATTGTATATAATAAAGCATATTGTTCTTATTAAAAATGTATTGTGAAAATACTTTACCCTTTCATAGAAGCATATATTTTTTGAAGACTGCCTTATATTCATTCACATACTTCTTTGAGAATATCCTTAACAATTATCATAGTATTAAACAAATGTGTTAAAATCTGTTTTGTATTCCAATGGAGAATGTGTGCATACATTTGTGTGTGTGTGATTTTGGATGAGAAAACCATCCAAAGGAAACCAATTTATATGGAGATGCCCATGAGAAAAAGGGAAGAAAATTTTGGTAGTTGGCATCAGCAGGTATAACTCCAAGTTGTTGTTGTTGTTATGTGCCTTGGAGTCAGACCCGACTCATAGGGACTCCTTGGGTTCCCAAGGCAGTATCACTACAGAAGTAGATTGCCCAACTTTCCTTCCAAGGAGTGGCTGGGGGGTTTGAACCACCAGCCTTCTGGTTAGCAGTCAAGTGCTTTAGACACTATGCTACCAGAGCTCCTCTAAGTCTAAGAGATGAAGTAAAACCTATGATGAAGTAAAGTCTTATTTTCTAGCTCCTTCCATGGCCAATCTCTCAGCTTCTTCATTGTCTTTTCCTTGCTGTCCAAGAACATACTTCCATTGAATATCCATGCCTTGGGAAGCTTGATCTATCTTCTCAAAATAATTTCCATTGATAACACCTCTTCGAGAGACTGTTTTCCATCCATTATGTTTACAGGTATCAATCCAGCCTGTCACACCTTTGATGAAAAACTTGCTGTCAGTTTCAGTGATGAGTGTATTTATATTTTGGCTCTTTACTTGTTCAATTGCTTTGTGGGCTGCCTTCAGTTCTGTTCTGTGGTTTGTCTGTCATCCAGAAACCCTCTCACTTACATTTAATCAGTTGTGAAGTCCCCTGTAAACTCCATATCCATCTTCTGCACCATCTCTCCCATTATTTTTGTAGCTACCATCCCACATAAACAGTTAGAATGTGTTCTCTGGTGGGGTCTAAGTCCTCTCCATGTCAATCCCTGAGCTCATATTGGACTTTTGTTGCATGATGAATAATGGATGAACAAGTTCCTATGATCTCCACTCTTACTTTTAACAATCTTTATTTACACAGTAAAATTGAATCAAGTGTGTTCAAGGAACACTGAGAAGTTTAAACTAGTATGATAGTGAAATATATATACTATTGACGTTACATAATCACAAGAAAAAATAAAAAAAAACATATAATCTATATGTTACATAAAACAAATGTGTAAAGAGAAAGAATTCAAAAGATGACCTAATTGAAACCTATGTCTTCAATTCTGAAAATAGATATAAATGTGCACATTCTTCTACAAAAGAGAAATATACTACATTATGATTCATTTTTTTCTCTTAACACTATTTTGAAGAAAATGATATATAAAATAATAAAAACCAAAAACCAAGTCACTGCCATCGAGTCAGATTCAGCTCAAAGTGACCCCTCCTTGGGTTTCCCATGCGATATCACTACTGAAGTAGATCACCCAACCTTCCATCCAAGGAGAGGCTGATGAGTTTTACTGCCAGACTTCTAGTTAGCAGTCAAATGTCTTAGGCACTACACCGGCAGAGATCCCTATGAAATAATAGAGAATTATTTATTTTAAAATAAAATATATCAATTCATTTTACTGAAACAAAAGATTAAATGCCAAATATAATAATATAATATCACATGACAGGGAAAAGAGAAAAAAACAAAGGAAGAAAAGAATAAATTACTGCAGAGAAAAACATTAATTAGCAACTTATCTACAAGAATATTTGTATGCCAACAGTTGTAAGAGCTAATTATTTTTATATATGGGAACAAAAGGACAACTGCATAGATATAAAATTGATAATGTAAAAATAAAATAAGCGATAAAATAATTAAAGAGGACTATATATATATATATATATATATATATTTAAAAAATCACTTTGTACCTTTTGGAGAATACTCTTAAAAATTTTGTTTATTTGCAAAAGAAAAAAATACATATATTTTATTCTAGGTCTCCTATAAAAGAAGACCCTCAACTTCCGAACAAGATATGATGATAGAATGAAAGGAGGAACAGAATAATAGACACTTAAGGCTCTGATGGTATCTTTGCACTATTTTATCAGTCCTTCTCTCTCTCAGACATTCACTTATGCAATAATAATAATAATAATAAATGGTTAAAATGCCTCACTGTAATATTTGTTACATGTCGTCAAGTATATACTCCAGAGCGTAAACAGAATTGGAGATTTTTTATTAAATTTTACATTTCACAGCTGGAGATGGGCTATTCTAATACTGCTACTCATCTACATTTTGATAATGTGCAAAGATACAGCATGTTGAAAATATCCAAATCTGTGGATCTTCTTCCTTGATTCTACCTTAAACAGGTCTATTTGAGAGGATTTGTTCTCCCTTCCATAACATGGTCAACCAGGCCTAGGAACCATCCTCCCCCTTCTTGGTGTTGTTAGTCATTTGCTGTCTTTCACTCAACTCAAACTCATGGCAACCCTATATAAAATAGAACCAAACATTGCCTGGTCCTGTTCCATCTTCATGAGCATTGGTATGATTGAGTCCATTGTGGCCATTGTATATGTGAAGCGTCTTCTAATCTAAGGCACTCATCTTCTAGCACTATACTGAAGAATCTTCTGTTATGATCTATAAGGCATTCAGGCTGAGTTTAGGAAGTAGATGTCTAGGCTTTTATTTCTATTCTGTGTGAGTCTGGAAGCTCTATGGAAACCTGTCTAACGTGAGCATCTCTGTTGGCATTTAATATACCAGTGGCATAGTTTCCACTATCTTAGTAACCACAGTAAGACAAAAATCAAAGTTGAAGGTAATAAGTGCTTTACTAGTACAAGACCATTGGAATTATGACAACTTGAGTCTGGATTGAGGAATGAACAAAGTATGAAAATCATAATACACATGTTAAAATTTTGTGGTGGCATGACTCACATAGTGAGTGCCATAGATTGAGTTGTGCCCCCATGCCCCCACCACCCAAAAAAAATATGTGATAACTTAAATATGACACCGTTTGCAGTGGTTTGATGGTTATGTAATTTGGCAGTGATACAATGATGTAATCATCTCCCACAGTGTGATCTGATGTTATCACACAATTAGTTATAAGTTGATTGGAGTAGGATGCAACGCCCTTACTCAAGTTGCATCCTTGGTTCAATGTAAGAGTTTTCTTGGGGTGTGCCTTTTATCTCACAAGAGATGAAAGTATAGACAAGTGAGCCAAGAAGGGATTTAATACCACCAAGAAAAAAGAGCTGAGAGCCAACTGCATTCTTTGGTCTCAGAGTCCTTGTGTTGAAAACTTTCTAAACTCAGGGGAAGATTGATTTCAAGACATATGAAGATCTCCAAGGAATGCAGGGACCACACATCCTCCAGAGCTGAGGAACTTATACATAGACCAAGAGACTGTTGTTTGAATAGAACAAAAGGATATGGCATGGGTTAAGATCAGGAAAGGTGTGTTTCAAGGTTGTATTCTTTTACTATACTTATTCTACCTGCATGCTGAGTAAATAATCCAAAAATCGGAACTATATGAAGAAGATCATGGCATCATGATTAGAGGATGACTCATTGACAACCTGAAATATGACACAACCTTCTTGCTGAAAGTGGAGATGACTTGAAGCACTTATTGATGATGATCAAAGACTACAGTTTTCAGTATGGATTACACCTCAACGTGAAGAAAATGATCATCCTCACAACCGAACCAGTAAGCAACCTCTCGATAAATGGAGAAAAGTTTGAGATTGTCAATGATTTCATTTTACTTGGATCCACAATCAACAACTGTTTTGATTGCTTCCTGCAGTTTTACCAGAAAATACCAAAAATGGGTGATCTTGAAGAAACAGGGATTTATTCTCTTATGGTTTAGGGAACCAGAAGTCCAATTTCAAAATGCTAATTTCTAGGGGCTCAGTGAAAACATTTCAACCTTGGGCTTCAGCTCTGCCTCTTGTTCTAGGACCACTGAAGCTGGAGTCTTTTCTTAACTCAGGCAGCTGCTGCCTGCTGAGGCTGGCAAACCCAAGTTCAACAAATAAAAAGGCACTGTCCCAAGATTCTCAAACATGGCAGGACATTAAATCAAGCGCAGAGAAAGTCCAAAGATAGTCAGGGTATGGCAGGCTTCTGAATGAAGACTTGGCTACATGCAAGGTCCAAGCATGCTAAAAAGCTGCAAAGACCTTTCTCAAAACTTCTCCTTATATACTGGAAGTAGATAACATCCCTAAAGCAACTATTCAGCTGTTCTAGTAGATTCTATCATGGAGTTACTTACCAATCTCATCATGGGGAATAACTACATCCAACTGTCCAGACACTCAAAACTAGGCCCAGCCAAGTTGACACATAACCTTAACTACTACAACACCCATGGAAGCAGCAGCCAAGAAATCAGATGCCATATTGCACTGGGCAAATGTGCTGCAAAAGATCTCTTTAAAGTATTAAGAAGCAAACATGTCACTTTGAAGACTAAGTTGTGCCTAACCCAAGCCATGGTATCTTCAATCACCTCATATGCATGTGAAAGTTGAATGAATAAGGAAGACCAAAAAAAGAGTTGATGTTTGAATTGTGTTGGCAAACAATACTAAAAGTATGGACTGCCAGAAGAAAGAACAAATGTGTTCTGGAAGAAGCGCAACTGGGATACCCCTTGAAAGCAGGAATGGCTAGATTTTGTCTCACCTAGCCAGAAGGCTTGCAGTTCAAACCCACCAGCCACTCCTCACAAGGAAGGTTGAGCAATTCGCTTCTGTAGTGATACTGCCTTGGACACCCAAGAAGGGGTCACGATGACTCGGATCTGACTTGATGGCAGTGAGTGAGACTTTTTTTTAGTCATGTTGTCAGGAAGGACCATTCCCTGGAGAAGGATATCATACTTGGTATGATATAAATGGGGAAGATCCTCAACAAGATGGATTGACAGAGTTGCTCCAACAATGAGCACCAGAATAGCAAGGATTTTAAGGATGACACAGAATCAAACCGTGTTTGGGTCTATTGTGCATGGGGTCATTATGAGTAGGAGAAGACTTGATGGTACCTAACAATGACAGCAACCAGAGCTGACAGAGAAAGAAAACCTTCTCATGGAGCTAGCACTCTGAATTCAGATTTCTAGCCTCCTGAACTGTGTTTTCCTTGTTGTTGTTGTTATGTGCCGTCAAGTTGGACCTGACTCATAGTGACCCCTCCTTGGGTTTCTGAGGCAGTATCACTAAGGAAGTAGATTGCCCAATCTTCCTTCCAAGGAGTGGCTGGTGGATTTGAACCACCAGCCTTCTGGTTAGAAGTCAAGTGTCTTAGGCATTATGCTACCAGAGCTCCTGTTACAGCCATGTACTTGTGGTATATCTGTTATTGAAACACTAGGTAACTAAGACAGTAATCATACAGTGGAAAATTTCCAAAAGTTAAATAATTCGCTTTCATTACACCCCTGCAATCAGGGAATAAACTTGCTTTAAGAACTCAAAGGCAAAATATTTCTGTTTTCAGCCACAGCAACCTGTAGAAAGGAATTATTTATATAATTACTACTAATTACTTAGAAAGTAGGAATTTGGCTGGGTTTACACTGATTTACTCAGCTTTATTTTTCTCCTACCTCTTTTATTGGCTGAGAATTTCTTGTTACTCTAGTGCATTCAATACACAGAGCTGGGAAAATTGCATTCTTATCAGCCTGGTTTATGTAGTCTGTTGGGAAATGTGAGTATTCATATACACAGTCTCCTTTGAAAGAGTAGCTCAAGTACCTCTCTGGCATTGTGCACCATGTACCATGATATTTTATTAGATCTGCAGGATATGAGATATAGTGGGGTAGGACCAGACCCTGAAGGTTTAAGAACAATTGGATTTTGATAGAAATTTAGGTAGCAGTCCATACCTAGGAATGAAATCTTTAAACTAACCTATGATTCTGAAGGTTAAAGGTTTCCTGGGTCAGATTAAGTCTCATAAGAGATCTCTCATTTCATTCATACCTGGCAGAATCAGGAGAGATCAACATTATGAGCAGCACAAGTCAGAAGACTGTTCAGAGGGATGATTTAATGGTATTTTCTCTTACACAGTTCTTTCTGTGCTTTTGTTTCCAGGAGCAAATCCTCCAGTATTTCAAATAATGTCTATAACCTACAGAGGAAAGCACAAGTAAATTTCACTCTCCTTTTTACCTGAGTGTGTTCTGTAAAGATAGAGACTCTGAACGGGTAGAGCAACAGAACAGTGGTGCAGAAGATAGATCTCTGACTGCCTAAGAAATTACACATTCTCAGGTGATTAGTGACATACAAATATCTTGCAAGTTGCAAGTTTAAAATTAAGGAGTATGTAGTAAGGGAATGAGTTAGGATTTCACTGTTTAGTTTCCAGCAATTATATATTTATATATATATATATATATATATACATATATATTTTTTTTTTTTTTGCTTTTTCTTTACCTTAGCTATGGTATCTCCTGTATTGAAACCTGCATTATTCATTCTAATTTCCTCAGACTGATGGCTACCAAATTTTTCCCAGAAATGGGCAACAATTTGATGAATGCTTACTTTTGAATTTTTGTGATTTTTTTTTTTCTTTTTTAATTTCCACCCAAACTTTAGGAGGCATTCATGGATCTTGTCAGGTTTGTCTAGTAACACAACTTCAAATGGTTCAAATATAAATTGTAAATTTGCACTATTACGCAGTAATTCCACTCCTAGAGTAATGAAAGCATATCTCCACAAAGGAATTTGTTACCAATTGTCCATAGCAGTATTATTCATATTACCTGAAGTGCAGAAATAACTCAAATATACCAACTGGTAAATAGATAAGTAAAATGTCATATGGACAATATAATGGAATATTATTTGGCAATTAAAAATAATATTGATTTGTGCTAAAGTGAAAGAAGCCAGATGTTTAGGTATAATTCCACTTATACAAGATGTCAGAATAGGCAAATATATAGAAATAGAAAGTAGATTTGTGCTTGCTCAGGCATGAGGATGGCAACAGGCAACATTGTACAGGTACAATGGATCTTTTGGGATAATGGAAATCTAAATATACAACTGGATTGTGGTGATATCTGCACACTACTGTATGTTTACTATTATGGAATTGTACATTGAAAATGTTAATTTTATTGTATGTAAATTATGTTTTGGGAAAGCACTTAAAATGCAAAATAAACATTTGAAAAACCAGCATGAGAAATTAAAATTAAACCATAATAATATCAATAATGTATCAATCCCATCCCATTTTCATTTTTTTTTTTTTTGGCTGGGTAAAACAATACAAATTTATTGTCTTACCCTTCTGTAGGTCATAATAAAGTCCATAAAGGTCTCTGAGTTAAAATGCAGATTGATTTTTAACCAATTGGATTGGTAAGGCTGTATTTTTCTGGTAGCTCTAGGAATAATCTATTTCCTTGTTTTTTCTAGCTTCGAGGCCACCAGCACTCCTTGGTTCATGGGCCCTTACTGCCATCTTCAAATACAGTAACATCCCAAGTAGCTGATTATTCTTTTGTAGTTATATATCTTTATCGTTATAACCCAGGAAAATTCTCTACTTTTAAGGACCTATGTGACTAGACTGCATCCACTGTAATAATCTAGGATAACATCCTCATTTTAAGATCCTTATTTTTAATCATATAAAAAAATTTCTTGGTCTATGCAAATTAACATAAAACTGTTCTTGTTGTTATGTGCCATCGAGTCAGAGTGGACTCATAGCGACCTCTCGTTGGGTTTCCCAGGCAGTATCACTATGGAAGTAGATTGCCCAACCTTCCTTCTGAGGAGTGGCTGGTGGGTTTGAACCACCAGCATTCTGGTTAGCAGTCAAGTGCCTTAGGCACTATGGTACCAGAGCTCCTAACATAAAACTAGTTTCCAGGTATTTGAATGTGGACATCTTTGGGAGTCTATTATTATGTTTACCACATAAACATTAACTAGTTATAAAGAGAGGAAGACAAAAGCAAAATTTCCAACAAGAGATCATTAAATTTTTATTCCCAGGAAATATACTGAAATCACCCATGTCATTTTTGTCCCTATAAATATTTAATACTAGAATAAGAATCACAAGGAAAAGCTTGACCAACATAATTTAAAAATACATATAGTACTTTTTTTAATTGAGGTAAAATATATGATGGAAAATATTTGGAATTTCAAGTACTCTTAAATGTACATTCAGTGACACTAATCATGTTCATCATCCTGTGCAACCTTCACCAAAAGTTTTCATCAACCTCAAACAACAACCCAGTACCCCTTAAGCAATTACTTCTCCTTCCTCCATACTCAGTCATCACTAATAAACTTTTATATCTATCCATTTTCTAGTCTTGACATTTCATATAAGTGAAATCATGCAGTATTTTTTTTTTTTTTTTATGTCTGATTTATTTCACTTAAAAAAACATTTGTCTTGAATTCTGGCAAGATGGTGGAATAAGCAGACAAGCTGCACAGACTCTCTGCAACAAATTAGTGAGGAAGCAATTGAAACGAATAAAGGAGATAGTCCTGGAACACTGAGCTTTGAAGGGAAGGATGAAGAAGTTAATTAAACACCAACTAGTAGAAGAACCTGAATGAAAACAGTGAGTAAGGGGAAAAATGGAGCTGCAGACTGCCAGCTGTCCTGAGCATAGAGTCATTTTGAATATTTCACAGTAACAACCTAAGAATCAGCTCTGTCACTAAGGACTGCATGGGCAAGGACTGCATTGGTGCCTGACAACCAGAAAGTAAAACAGTGAAGAAGGAGACAAACAGACCTGTGGACTGTCAGCAGTTGTCCTGAGATTGCTGCTACTGTGGTGTGATCATCTTGAATATATGCAAGTGGCGTTCTTACCTGGACAGCAACATAGGAGTGGGCTCTGCTTCCTGAGTTCAGCATAGGCAACCACTGGAGGCTGATGACTGGAAAGGTAAAATATTCCCCTTGTTACTCTTATAACCTGCACACATTTGGTGAACAGAAGAATGGTTTTCCTTCACTTCCACCTACCTTCTTGACCAGCAGGTATTCCATGCCAGTCTGTGCCCCACCCTAAACAGTTTTGTTTTAAAATTATTTTTTTAATCTTCCTTCTTTTGTCCTTTCTTTTTTTTTTTTCTATTTATTTGTTCCTGTTTTCCAAAATTCCCTTTGTTTTATTTATTTATTTTTTTTTTTGGTTCTTCCCATCCCTTGTTTTTACTTTTGTAGTTTTCCCATTTTTTCCTTACTATTCTTTTACTCTTGCTCTTTTCTCTCATTCCTCCATCCAAGGTGTTGAGACTTTTTTTTTTTCTTTTTCTCATTATCTTTCTTATATCCTTTTAAAAATACATTTCTAAAAAATTTCTTCTTTTTTGCACTTCTTTCTTTCTCTTCTTTTTTTTTTTTTTTTTGTAATAATTCCTGTTTGCTTATGCTGTATGAGTTTTTGTTCTCTTGTTTTTATTTTATGTTTTTGGTGGTTTTATTTTTTTTCCTTTCTTTTTTCTTTGTCTAAATGAATTGAAGCTAGCAACAGTTCCAACACAACACAACCTGCACAACACAACACCATCTGCAGCCACACACACTGAGTGAGGGCCACCACTTGCTTTCACATCAACTCGCAAATGATAGATGGTGACAGATACCAACTCAACTCACCTTCAACTTCTCCTTACAAATAGCTAACACGAATCTGTGCACACACTCTCATTCTCTATCACACCTACTGGGAGACAGATGGTGAGGGTCTAAGTGCAAACAACTAGCACACAGAAGAATACAGTACCCTGCTCAAAAGATATATCAAAGCAAAATAAAGAAAAAAATATTGGGAGAATGACACCAATATTCAACCACAGATCACACATAAATACAACCACCAAAATGTCTCAGATAAAAAAGATCTTCACTGTCCACAAAAGAAGCAAGATAAAGTAGTAGAAGCAAGGAACCAGGATAACAACCCAGAAAACATCCCTGAGAAGCAGCAGCATTGGACCTCCCTGATTAAAAAAAAAAAAAAAAAAACATTGGACCTCCCTGATTAAAAAAAAAAAAAAAAAAATCAAAAGAATTATACTTGGGTACCTTCAATGGATTGAGAGAAAAATCAAGGTAAACACTGACAAGGTTAAGGAAAACACAGACAAAACTTTAGATCAACTTATGTAAACAATACAAGAACAAATTGACAAAATTAAAAAGACATAAACAATACAAAACAACAAAATGAGATCCAGAAGATGAATACTAAGATTTCAGAAATATATAACATATTGGATGGGTAAAGGAGTAGAATCAAATTGAGTCAAGACAGGAGAATTGAAGAAATATTAACAATGAATTCACCTTTTTTTGCAATATAACTGTTGTGGTTACCTAGTGCTGCTCTGACAGGAATATACCACAAATGGGATGGCCTTAACAAACAGGAGTTTATTCTCCTACAATCTGGATGTTTTAAGTCTGAGTTCCAAGTGCCAGGCTCTAGGGGCTGGTGAAAGCCCCTCAGCTTTGGCCTTCAGCTCTGCCTCCAGCTCCCAGCCCACTGAAGCTAGAGGTATTTCTTCACTCAGACAGCTGCTGGCTGCTGAGGCTGACAAACCCAAGGTTGACAAGTAAAAAGGCACAGTCCTGATGTTACCAAACTGCACAGCAGGCCATTAATTTAAGTCCATTGTAAGTCCCCAGGTCAGCAGAGCATGGTAGGCTGCTGAACAATGACACAGCTACATTCAGGGTTCAAGCATGCCATAAACTAGAGAACATTTCCAAAGCTGCTTCTTATATATGGGAAGCAGACCACATACCCAAAGCAGCTACTCACTTGCTTGTGGTAGATCCCACCATGGAGTTGATTGCCAGACTCATAATGGGGAATAACTAACACCAGCTGCCCAGCCACTCAATCAGGCCCAGCCAAGTTGACACACAAGCATAACCACCACAATAACATTTGCCCAACTTAAGTAAGGAAGTTCTGTTGAGTAGTAAAACAACTTGTTGTGTGGCAAGAAACATTTGGCTCAAGGGGGAGTTCCAGTAAGATGGTGGACTAGGCAGAAAGACTTCACAGACCCTCTTCAACAAAGAAAAGGGAAAGCAATTAACACAGATACAGAAGATAATCCTGGACCTCTGAGCCTTGAAGGGAAGAATATAGAAGTGGACAAAACCCCAACTAGCAGAAGAATTTGCATGAAAATAAAGGATCTAATTTACACTAATGTACAAATACAAAATGGAACTTCAAATAGTACTTACTATCACTGGTGGTCCAGGACCAACCAAACTACCCTAGAAAATCCATGTACAGACTTCAGTAATGTAAACTCCTTATAATCACAAGTTACTGACCAGGCCTAGAAGGCCCCAAATAGGTTTTACTGGATCTGTGGGAGGAGAGCATACACTCACCTCCCTCAAGGTTGAACAGGTACCTGCATCTTAGGGACTATTTGCCCTTTCTTTTTCCTCCCAGCAGAAAGGAGAAACTCTAGGGATTCCTGTTTATAACTCAGCAAAGTCCCAGTGGAACTGGAAGTATACAGAGTAGCACCCAGAAAATATCATTTCATATTATAGCTTGACAACTTGGACTGAGGATGGGAGTTGGAGGTATCAAACCCCAATTTGTATACTATACAAGATTATCAAACTACAAGCAGTGTTAGAAATAACCACCAAAGAAACTGTTCAAACTCTCAATCTCCTAACAAAACAACACACAGGTACAAACAGCAATATACCAGAATCAACTAGTCCTGTATTATCTCTTAGTCTCAGTAGGAAACATATGTGGAAAATTTAATATTAGAAATTGTTATCTAAAAATAGATGATATAGGAACAAACCAAATTAAAGAAAGCAAGGATCCTTAACATCTAAGTAGTATGAAGAAGCCTTGAAAGGAGGAATGAGGCAAGAGAGGAGAACTGAAGAAACATTAAGAATGAATTCACCTTTGTTGCAATATAACCTTTGCCCAACCTAAGTAGGGAAGTTCTGTTGAGCAGTGAAACAACTTGTTTTGAGGCAAGAGACACCTGGCTTGAGCTGGCTTAAAAAAAAAAAAAAAAAAACATGTATAAAGAGTGGAAAATTCCTCTGCCTTGCTCCCCCTCCCTGCTTCCTCCTCCCATACTTCCCCTCCTCTCTTCCACTCAGGCACATTTAGCTTCTCTGAAAACTACCAGCTGCAAGTGGTATTACAAATAAATTAATATCCTTTTACCCTGAATACCCCAGAAGAAGAATCCTATAAAAGCCCTGTATAACCTTTGTTCAGGGCTCTGTCTCTGGATGTGAATCCACTGAGTCTGCACGAGCACTAATAAAATCCTTCCTTTTATTATCCTACTCAGTGTTAACATTTCCCTTGGCAGCCCCAGTGATAAAATCAATGGAAGACAGAATTAATGAGATTGAAGACAAATACCTCAATACTATTTTGTTAAGGGATCAGTCAGGAAAAAAAAAAAAAATGAAGAACACCTATGGTTCATGAAGAGGAATACCCTACATGAAATTAGAATGCCAGAACAGAAAGATAAAGAAACCACAGTGAAAAATTTCAAATTTATTGGAAGATAATTACCTTAATATGATGAAAAATGAGAATATATACATTCAAGAAGTTCAAGGAACCCCAAACAGGATAGAGCCAAAAGAAAATCACCAAAAGAAAATCACCAAGACTTATCAAAATCAACTTCAAGTAAACAAAAGACAAAGAAAGAATCCGGAAAGCAGCATGGGAATAATGAAAAGTTATCTAGAAAGGGCTTCCAATAAAACTAAGCTCTGATTTCTTGACAGGCAAGGAGGTAATGGGAAGATGCATATAAAACCCTAAAAGAAAATTATTTCCAACCAAGAATTCTATACTCAGGAATATTTTCCCTCAAATATGAGAATGAAATTAGGAGATTTCCAGATAAGCAGAAATTAAGAGAATTCGTTAAAACCAGACGAACCTTACAAGAGATGCTGAAGGGAGTCCTTCTGATAGAGAACCAAAACAACAGCAACAACTGATGATTAACACCCATGATGACCAACCCAGAAACCAACTCAGTTATTGAAATATCCAAAGTAAAATAAGCTTACAAGACTACAAACAAAGAACCAAAGACATCAATTGGTAAACGAGGACAATTACAAACCAAACAGAGGGAATAAATAGTGCAGTTACAGAATTTCTAAATTATGCAGAAGTCAAGACAATTGTGAGATAGAACAGACTGCTTTAAACTTAAGAGAAAAATAATAAATCACAGGGTAACCTCAAAGAAAAATCACAAAACTTCACATCAAAATTAACAAAGAGGGTGAGGACAAATATTTAGTGAATACTAAAACAGTAACAGGGAGCTCTGGTGTAGAGCCTATGAAGGTGATGATAAGACAATTCATAAACAAAACAAATTCACAGATAATTATATGGAAAACCATAAGACTTAGCAAGAAAGCTACTGGAACTTATTGAAAGATTTAGCAAAATGGAAGAATGTAAAATCAAAATACAAACATCACTTGGATTCCTCTACAGAACAAAGAGGTCTCGGAAAAGGAAATAAGGAAATCAATACCATTTACAATAGCTACTAAAAAGATAAGATACTTGGGAATAAATCTTAGTAGAACACAAAAGACCTATACAAAGAAAACTACAAAAAACTACCTCAAGAATCTATGAGATCTACATAAATGGAAGTACATACCATGCTCATGGATAGGGAGATTGAACATTGTGAAAAATTTAATACTACACAAAGAAATCTATACATGCAATGCAATACCAATCCAGATACCATCCACATTCTTTAAAGACAGGAGAAAACCAATCACTAATTTTACATGGAAAGGAAAGAGACTTCAGATAAGGAAAGCACTACTAAAGAAGAACAAAGTAGGAGGTCTCACACCCCAGATCTCAAAACCTACTATACAGCCACAGTTGTCAAAACATCCTGGTATTGATATGATGACAGAAACAATGAAAATGGAGCAGAAATGAGAACACAGGAATAGGTCCATCCATCTATGGTCAGTTGATCTTTGACAAAGAACTGAAATCCATTAAATGAAAAAGAGATAGTCTCTTTCACAAATGGAGCTGGCAAAACTGGATATCCATTTGCAGAAAAATGAAACAATGTCCAAACCTCATATCATACACAAAAACTAACTCCATATGGGTCAAAGACTTAAATGGGAAAATGAAAACTATAAAATTCATCAAGGAAAAGATAAGGGCAAACTTAGGGCTCCCAATTTATGGCATAAATAAAGTACTAAGCATAACTCAAGATGCACAAACAGCAGAGGATGAACTAGATGATTGGGACATTCTAAAAATTAAATTCTAATGTGCATCAAAAGACTTCTCCAAAAGGGTAGAAAGAGAACTTACAGAACTTACAGTATTTGGCAATGACCTATCAAGCAAAGGACTTATCTCTAAAATGTATAGAAAACTCCAACACCTCAACATCAAAAAGACAAGCAATCCAATTAAGACATGGGCATAAGATATGAACAGACACTTCGCCAAAGATTTTCAGGCACCATCAAACACATGAAGAAATGTTCATGATCATTAGCCATTGGAGAGATGCACATCAAAACAACTATGAGATGGCATCTTAACCCAGCATTATGAGCAAAGTTCAACAAGAGAGAAAATAAAAAATGGTGGTGAGAATATGAATATTGAGACTCTCATACACTGCTGGTGAGACTGTAAAATGATACAATCAATAAGGAATTCAATATGGCAATTCCTTAAAAATTTGGAAATAGAAATACCATTTGATCCAGCAATCCCATTACTAAGTATATATCCTAAAGAAGTGAGAGGCAGCACACGAATAGTTATATCCACACACTTGTTCATCACATCACTACTCACAATAGCAGAGAGGTGGAAACAAGCTAAATTCCTATCAACAAAGGAATGGATACACAAATTGTGGTACATACACATATTGGAAAAATATACAACCCTAAAGAATAATGTAGAATCTGCAAAACACTGCATAATGTGGATGAACTTGAAATACATTAATAAAGAAATATATTGTATTAGTCCACTATTATAAAAATTCAAAGCAAGGTTTATACACAGAAGGAAAATTTCTTAACAGATTACCAGGGATGGCAGGGGAGGGGAGGAGACAAAAAACTAACAAACAAACAAAAAAACTATTAAATAGTTTATATATATATATATATATATATATATATATATATATACCAAAGATTATTAGTTATTAGTGGTTACTAGGGATAGGAGTAAGGGAGAAAGGGGAAGCCTTTGTTTGGGGGACATTGAATTTATGCTAATGGTGGTGGAATATTTTGGAAAAGGATAACAATAATGGTGGGACAACATGAATAATGTCATCATTGTCCCTGAGATGAAAGTGCAAAAGTTATTGTGTTCTCTAATATGTTGTGTATGTTTTTGCCACAGGAAAAGTAAAAAAAAAAAAAAAATTCCTTCAAGTCAATTTGGATTCATGGTGACCCCATATGTGTCAGAATACAACTGTGCTTCATAATATTTTCAATAACTGATTTTTCTGAACTAGAACATGAGGCCTTTCTTTCACGTTTCCTCTGCTGTGGACTAGAAGCTCCCATCTTTTAGTTGTTTGTAAAATAATTATTTCAATGTTCATCCATACTTGTATTCCTATATGTCACTGTTAGTAAATCTTATCTTAAGATAGAGTATGATCTCTTTGAAGGCAGAGACACAGACACACAGACATACACTTCCTTTCATGTATCAGTTTATTTCATTTAATTCTTTCAGTAGGTGACCTCTTATTAGAGGTGGAATAAAGGATGAACAATGGGTTAGCAAATTGGGCCAAATAGGTAAGACCCAAACTTAGATTTAATTAAAATATGTTGTTGTTGTTAGGTGCCATTGAGTCATTTCCAACTCATAGTGACCCCATGCACAGCAGAATGAAACACTGCCTGATCCCGCCCCAGCTCCGTGATCCCTGCTACACTTGAGCCCATCATCGCAGCTGTCATGTCAATCCATCTCGTTGAAGGCCTTCCCCTCTTTCGTCGACCCTCCACCTTACTAAGCATTACATCCTTCTCCAGGGAATGGTCCCTTCTGATAACATGATCAAAGTAGGTAAAACGAAGTCTGGCCACCCTCGCTTCCAAGGAGCATTTCTGGTGCACTTCCTCCAGGACAGATCTGTTCTTTTAGCAGTCCATGGTACTTTCAGCATTCTTTGCCAGCACCACAACTCAAAAGCATCAACTCTTCTTCGGTCTTCCTTATTCATTTTCCAGCTCTCACATGCATACAAGGTTATTGGAAATATCATGGCTTGTTCCAGGCACACCTTAGTCCTCAAGGAGACATCCTTGCTCCTCAGCACTTGAAACAATTCCTTCACGGTTGACCTTCTTAGTGCTACACGTCCTCTAATGTCCTGACTGCTGCTTCCATTGACATCGATTGTAGAACCAAGCAACGTGAATTCTTTGACAGCATCAATCTTCTCTCCATTTATTGTGATGCTGGTCATTGGTCCAGTGGTGAGGATTTTTGTTTTCTTTATATTGAGATGTAATCTATATTGCAGACACTGGTAGCATAGTGCCTAAGGCACTTGACTACTAACCAGAAGGCTGGTGGTTCAAACCCACCAGCCACTCCTCAGAAGGAAGATGGGGCAATCTACTTTCATAGTGATACTGCCTAGGAAACCCAAGGAGGGGTTGCTATGAGTCAGGTCCGACTCGACAGCACATAACAACAGCAACAACATTCTTCAACCTTCATCAGTAAGTGCCTCAAGTCATCCTCGCTTTCAGCAAGCAAAGTCATATCATCTGCATATCTCAGGTTGTTAATTATTTTTCCTCCAATCTTGATGCCACATTTTTCTTCATATAGTCCAGCTTCTCAGATTATTTGCTCAGTATATAGATTTAATAAGTGTGGGGAAAGGATACAACCCTGACACACTCCTTTCTAAATTTTAAACCATGTAGTGTCCCCTTGTTCTGTTCTAACAACAGCCTCCTGGTCAAGGTACAGGTTCCTCATGAGTACAATCAAGTGTTTGGGAATTCCCATTCTTCTCAATGTTATCCATAATTTGTCATGATCCACACAATCAAATGCCTTTGCATAGTCAATAAAGCACAAGTAAACATCTATATGCCACCAGGGATTCTTTTTAAATAAAGACATGGTATCTGAATTTTGTGTAAATCTAGAGATTCATCATGGGAGTGCCTAAAGGTCTGGGCCAAAATGTAGCTCTCACACTGTAAGATTAACGTTTGAATAGACAGAGTGATATGAGAGGGAAGAGCAGAAAGGATTCAACTGTAATTGTATCTCACAGCTTTCTTGGGACTATCCAGTCTTCAATAAAGCATACAGTTATCAGAACTTCTAGGTAGCAAGTCCAGAGAACTCAGTGAAAGGGCAGCAAGTTTAAATAACAGTGACTGGTCTTTGACACTAGATAGGAACATCATTACTAAGGATGTGGTTTAAAATACAGGTAATTCTGATCCAAGAGATTCAAATTCCACTTCTCTGTTTCTCTCTATGAGATTATGTTCAAGATAACTAGATTCCAAAGCCTCACTTATCTCATAAAATGGGTAAGATAATAACTCCCATCCAGAATTATTATACAGTCTAATGTATTTACAGAGTGTCAGATAGGTAATGAGTGACCATTTATTATTCCTGGACACTTTGCCAATGGAAACAAGATCAGAATCTGGTTATTAGTATATTATGCAGTAAATAAACAGTCTCTCTCTGAGAAAGAAAACAGAAATCTAGGACCTGCAAACAGGATAAAATTTTAACATGACCCCAGCAGCAAGACTGAACAACAAGTTCTCATAAATGAGTGGTACATTAATAGTAAATGGTTGCATATTTTGCAGCAGTTTAAAGATTAACATTTGCCTTTTATAGGGCAGTGATATAAATTAAAGCCTGATGTTGTCAAAATGTTACTTCTCTTGGCACATTTATACACATCTCCAAAAGGCTACAGTTTTACTTCCAGATTGGATAAATTATGCAATCCTTCAGAAGATTATATGCTCTCTCTATACTGTACATTGACAATTTCTGGGATTAATTGTCATTTAATTTAATTCTAGTCATGTAATAGTAAATCTTCATCTATGTATTAACGAGGGAGTTACTTTTTATTTTAATCTTTCTTTATGACACAACCAGCCATCCACGGCTCATATGGTAAATTGAAATGTGTGCTCCTAAAATATCAAAATATCCATGTTCTAATACCTGGAATCTATGAATATTATCTTATATGACAATTTTTATGTGTGTGTATATGTGTGTGTTTTTTCACATGTGATTAACTTAAGTATCTTGAGATGGGGAGAATTATCTAAGTAGGCCCTAAATTCAATCACATGTATCCTAAAAAGGAATGAGAAAGAGATTTTATACAAAGAATCACACAGAGAAAAAGTCATTGTGATGATGAAGCAGAGAGAAATGTGAAGAAATCAGCTTTGAAAATTGGACTGATGTGGTCACAAGCCAAGAAATGCCAACAACCACCAGAAGCAAAGGACAGATTCTCCTCTGCTGGCACATTGGTTCAGCTCAGTCATGTTGATTTTACACGTCTGGTCTCTGAAAATGTGAGAAAACAAATGTTGGTTGTTTTAAGACATCAATTTTTTATTAGTTTGTCACAGTAGGCACAGGAAACAAATACACCTCACTAATTGTTTTGGAATAAAGTGCTATAACATCATGGAACGCAAAATGAGCTTTCCCATCTGTCCTTAAATTCTTTTTCTGATGGACTATGTGTAGAGATTGTAAGCCATGGATTTCAGAATATTTTAAGTCAATTGTGAACCAATTAATCTGAGCATTCTCTCAGGTTGTTCTCAAGGCATACCTTAATCTTTGCATCTTGAGATAAATGACAGCATGTGTGTGTATGTATGTTAGTATTCTCTGATTTATACTGCTGGGGCTACCTAAGAATGCAGTGCATATAGAAATGAAATGCACACAATATACACACATTCTTATGAATGAAGCTGTTTCTGTACACATGTGCACTATAATGAAGACTTCCTCTCATTTATTTGAGAAGAGTCACAGAGACCTTCCTTTCCTCCTGGGCATTTTTTTTTTTCCAGCTAACTAAATCAAATCCAATTCATTTCTTCTATTCTTTCAATTATTTTTATAGCCTGCTTTGCTCCTCTCTACAATTTTTTTTTTTTTTTCCCCATTTAACATTGGAAAATTAACCAGTGAATTTAGCCTGGATTGTTATTCGCCACTGCATACAGATGAGGCACATCTCTTGCCTGATATTGCTGGAGAATTTGTTATTTTGCCTTGTTTGATCCATAATAAGGCTCAGTTTTTAAATAATCATAACAGCACATACATCACCAGACAAATGTTATCCTCTGACGTAGTTACATCCAGTGAAATGTTTATTCTGATGATACTTCCATTGCTCAAAACAATTTCAGATCTCCTTTCCAGCAATTACTTTTAGAGTCAGTTTTCAGGTTAAACAATAAAATAAATGTTTCATTATTTGAAAGTCACAATGCATTTCACAATGAACAAAAACAAGATGATTCAAATTTATCAACTAACCATTTTGTACATTTTTGTCTTAATTTATATTTTAGGGATTTTAATTTATCACATGTAAGGATCTCATGAAAAATGATCTAATCATTCTTCTGGTAGTTATGAAAAGAAAATTTCTTTCTCCTGTCCATAGACCCACGCAAGAGGAACCCTGGGCCTGGTGCCTGAGGAGGTTAAGGTCTTGGAGAAGTTTCCTGGAAATTTGCCAAATCCCATTCAGGGCCTGGGGCCAGCCAATTGGGACCAGAAACTCTAAGCATCTACTAGGGCCACATGTCTTGCTCCTTGTTTTTCTCCTTTGGAACTTTCTCTGCTTCTCTTCCTTCTGCCCCTCCTGTTCCTGTTGCTGACAAAACAGTTGGGAGACCTACATTTGAAGCCTTTTGGCTGGGACTGGATTCAGGAAGTGTAGTTCCAGAAGGAGACTGGGCACCATAATCGGGCTGACATGTGAATTTTGGGTGACATTCAGTTACCTCTGAGGCAGAATAATGTCAGGACTCTGGGCTTGAGCCCAGGCCTTCATGGATTCTTTCTTTGACCAAGCTGCCCCCTATGACACAACACGGAATTCAATCATACCCTCCCCCACAAAAGTCTCTACCCATGTGTGGGCATCCTGGCAGTGGCCGCAGCTATTCTCTCTGAGGACTTTTGAGGACTTTGCTTTGCAATGCCAGCAAATACTTCCAATCCTGATGGTAGAAATAAACTCTGCCTGATTGGTTTTAAGCCATGCCTGACTGATGAAAGTGGGACATACCTTATTCTAACTAGGTTGCTCTGCTGCTTTGCCCATGGCTTTTGCTCATCCTCCCACCTCTAGTGTTGTATGGAAGATAGAGTGTTCTCAACACTGAAAGAGATTCCATTGTAGGAATGCAGGGATGCAGCCTAAAGAGTTCAAGGTAAGACATAGTTGGAAGATGTGTTTTTCTATGAAATTGTGAATGAAAATCAAATTATTGTTCACGTTTTCTTGAATAGTCTGGATAAGATTTGCACTTGAGGTCATTATAAATAAACACTGACAGCCTTTTAGAGAGTCATTGTAGCTAGGGAATCCATGCTAAGAAAGGTAAGAAAAAAACTTACTAAGCCAATGGACACTCTATTATTTAAAGCAGGAAGATTAAGCAATGAGGATTGAGAGGGATTTGCCAAATTTGTAGGAAAATAACAAGCGAATGTCTTGGTATTCAAGTAAAAGTAAAGAAAGAACTTCAAGATAAAGGGGGTAATCTACCCTGTCATATCATTGGAAGATCAATTGGAAGATCAACTGAGATAAAATTGTCAGTGATGATTTACATAGACATCACAGAGATTATACCCAAACAAATACCAAATTCACTGCCATTGAGTTGATTCCTACTCATAGTGACCCCCATTGTGTTTCCAAGGCAGTTAGCCATTATGGAAGTAGACTGTACCATCTTTCTCCCATGGAGCAGCTGATGGGTTTGAACCATCAACCTCTTGGTTAGCAGCCAAATGCCTTAAGTTCTACACCACCAGTGCTCCTTATAGAGATTACCAATGTCTTTGAAAAGAGTTGTTTTCACACCTCATTTGGGATGAAAATGGGCTTTAAGTAGATTCTCACTAAACAGAAACTAAAGAAGTACAAAGAAAGCATAAACATATAGAATTAGTTGCAATGTAACATTTATATAAAGAAATGACTAGAGATGCTGTTCTGGTTACTTAGTGCTGCTCTGACAAGGATATACCACAAACAGGATGCCCTTAACAAACAGGAGTTTATTCTCTTACAGTTTGGAGACTTTAAGTCCAAGTTCAAAGTGCCAGGCTCTATGGGCTGGGTGAAAGCCCCCCAACCTTGGGCTTCGGCTCTGCCTCCAGCCCTGGCCTACTGAAGCCAGAGGCTTTCCTTCACTCAGACAGCTGTTGGCTGTTGAGGCTGCCAAGCCCAAGCTTAACAAATAAAAAGGCACAGTCCTGATGTTACCAAACCACATGACAGGCCATTAATTCAAGTCCATTGTAAGTCCCCAGGTCAGCAGAGCATAGAAGGCTGCTGAACAACGACACAGCTACATGCAAGGTCCAAGCATGCGATAAGCCAGAAACCATTCCCAAAGCTGCTTCTTATATATGGGAAGCAGACCAAATACCCAATGGCAGCTACTCAACTACTTGTAGAATTCTTATATATGGGAAGCAGACCAAATACCCAATGGCAGCTACTCAACTACTTGTGATAGATCCCACCATGGAGTTGATTGCCAGTCTCATCATGGGGAATAACTACCACCAGCTGCCCAGCCACTCAACCAGGCCCAGCCAGGTTGACATACAAACATAACCACCAGAGATGCAGATAAGAAAATGAATAATGAAAAGTGTATGTGAACTGCTGTATGGAAGATGAATTTGTTCTGTAAAGTTTCACTCAAATCCAAATAAAATAAATAAATAAATAAAAATTGAAAAAAGGAAAATGAGTATTGAAAAGGCATCTAAATATTAGTTTGTGTATTATGCATAAAATACACATGCACACACACACACACACACACACTAACCTAAAATATGTGTCTAACATTATGCAGAATAGTTATAACATATGATGGGAACTAATTATTAATTATTTTAGGTATAAATATTTTTAGATGATTTTTTTTTTTCTTTTTAATGTCATGCATAACATTGCAAAGACAAAATTAATCTTTAGCTCTTTTTTTTTTTTTTTTTTTGGTAGCCTGTCACTATCAAGTGTTTTTTTGACTCTGGATCATATAGTTTGAACTTCTCATGGTCCACTAGTTCTTTGGACTAAATATTTCCATGCATCTTTGATTTTCTTCACTCTACTTTGCTCCTGAAGATGAGACACCAATCATTGCCACCTAGATGACCACTCACAAGGTGTTAAGACCTTAGCTTCTACTCACTGAAGTAAGACGTAGAACAATGTTTTTGTATACCATGTTGTGTCAATTGAGGTTGTTGTCCACTGTGACAATCGTCCCTAGCCTACAATCCCAGAAACTCACTTCCTCAAAGTGGTTATTGGTGGCTAAGAAGTTATCCTAACTTTGCTTTCTGTTATCTTTAATCTGCATATGGAGATTTTTATTGCACATCCAAATACATATGTAGGAATATCATCCACCACACCTTTGTATGGTTGTGGGTATCTTTCTATTTGCTTATCCATACCTGTCTACTTTGTATCTATTTATAGATTATTGTTTGCTGTTATGATAGTTTAGTATTGTGTATGCAATGGTATTTGTCTTTATTATCTATACCTTTTGTGCACCTCTTCATGTCTTCCTTTTCCTAAGTGATATTATACTGGTCACACACTTTTTATATTTCTTTTCCTTCATGCATATCAAACCTGTCTTGTAATTATCCATCTATTTTCCTTCTCTACTCTTCTTCTCCCATCATTGGTAACCAACAAAGAAAATTTTCTTCCACATGTAAACATTTCCTCTACACTTTTAAAATAATGGACTCCTACAATATTTTTCCGTCTGTGATTGACTTATTTCAATCAACATAATGTCTTCCAAGTTCATCCATGTAATGAGGTGATTCATTGATTCTTCATTATTGTTTAATGTTTCGTAGTATTCCATTGTGTGTGTATGTACTACAGCTTGCTTATCCATTCATCTGTTGAAGTTATTAGGTTTCTTCCATCTCTTCACTATTGTAAAGAGTGCTGTGATGATCATGGGTATGCAAAAATATATTTGTGTCCCAGATCTCATATTTTTAGGATATATTCCTAGTAATGGGATCGCTGGATCAAATGGTGTTTCTATTTCAGGCTTTTAAGGAAGCACCATAACATTTTCCACAGTGGCTATGCCATTTTACTATTCCACCTGCAGTGTATGAGCGTTCCAGTCTCTCCAAACCCTCTTCAGCATTTGTTGATTTCTGTCTTGTTGAACTTTGCTATTATTGTTGGAGTGACATGATGTTTCATTGTTCTTTTGATTTGCATCTCTCTAATGGCTAATGAAGGAGCTCTGGCAACGTAGTAGGTAAGACATTTAGTTGCTAACCAGAATGTCAGTGGTTCAAAACTTACCAACTTCTCCATGGGAAGAAGATGAAAGAATTTGCTTCCGTAAAGATTTGCAGTCTTTGATATCCAATGTGAATCACTATGAGTCAGAATTGATTTGATGACAGTAGGTTTGACTTTTGTTTGGGTTAATGGTAAATGATCCTGAGCATTTCATCATGTGTTTGTTGGTTGCCTGAAGATCTTCTTTGCTGAAGTGTTGTTCACGTCTTTTGCCATTTCTGAATTGTTGGTCTTTTTGGTGCTGACATGTTAAAATTTTCTATAAATTTTAGAGATAAGTCCCTTGTTGCATGTATCATTGCCAAATAATTTTTTTTTCCATTCTGTAAGTTCTCTTTTTCACTCTTTTGGAGAAGTCTTTGGACACATATAAGATTTTAATTTTTAGAAGACTCCAGTCATCTAGTTTCTCTTCTGCTGTTTGTGCATTTTGGTCAGTTATTCATTACATAAATTAAGGCCCCTAAGTTTACTTCTTGGAAGGAAGGTTGGGCAATCTACTTCCATAGTGATACTGCCTTGGAAATCCAAGAAGCGGTCACTATGAGTTGGATCCAATTCAATGACAGTGTGTTTTTTAAGTTTACCTCTATTTTATTTTTGATGAATTTTACATTTAAGTCTTTGACTTGTTTTGAGTTCATTTTTTTGTGTATGTTGAAAAATATGGATCTTGTTTCATACTTCTGCAAATGGATATCCAGTTTTGCCAGCACAATTTGTTAAAGAGATTATCTCTTATCCTCATTGAATACACTTTGGCCCTTTGTCAAAGATCAGTTGTCCATATGTAGATGGACCTATTTGGATTCTCAATTGTGTTCCACTGGTCTATGTATCTTTAATTGTACCAGTACCAGACTGTTTTGACTATTCTGGATGTACAATAGGTTTTGAGATTTGTGTGTGGGGGACCTCATACTTTGTTTTTCTTCTTAAGCAGTCGTTTTCTTATATGTGTTCTCTTTTCTTTCCATATAAAATCCATGATTGGTTTTCCCATGTCCTTAAAGAATGTTGATGGAATTCTGATTGAAATTGCATTGAAACTACAGATTTATTTGAGTGGTAATGACATTTTCACAATGTTCAGTCTTCCAATCCATAAACATGAGATGTTCTTCCATTTATGTAGATCTCTTATAATTTCTTGTATTAATGTGTCAGTTTGGCCAGGCCTGGTTGAGTGGCTGAGCAACTGGTCATAGTCATTTCCCATGATGAGACTGGGAATCAACTCCATGGTGGGATCTACCACAAGCAGCTGAGTAGCTGCTTTAGGGATGCAGTTTGCTTCCAATATATAAGGAGCAGCTTTAGGAATAGTCTCTAACTTATGGCATGCTTGAACCCTACCTGTAGCCATGCCATTGTTCAGCAGTCTGCTATGTTCTGCTGACCTTAAGGTTTCCAATGGACTTGAATTAATGGCCTGCCATGTGGTTTGGTAACATTGGGACTGTGCCTTTTTACTTGTCATTCTTGTGCTTTTCAGCCTCAGCAGCCAACAGCTGTCTGAGTGAAGAAAAGCCTCTAGCTGCAGTGGGCCAGGAGCAGGAGGCAGAGCTGAAGCCAAAGGTTGAGGGGCGTTCAGAGAGCCCCTAGAGCCTGGCACTTTGAACTCAGACATAAAGCCTCCAAACTGTAAGAGAATGCTTATCAAAGCCATCCCATTGCTGGTGTTTCTGTTAGAGCAGCACTAGGTAACCAGAACAGAATATGGTACCAGAAGTAGAGTGCTGCTACCACAACAGATACTTAAAATGTGGAAACAGTAGTAGAGTGTGTCCTTGATCCAAGACCCTGGCAGAGAGACTATGACAGAGATACTCCAGTAGAGAGACCCTGGCAGAGAGACCAAGAGACTGGTATTAAACAGCAACAGGCTTACCAGCCTACGAAGGAGAAAGCTGGATGTCATTGGGTAGGCAGCTTCCTGGGGGAGTAGGTTGCCTTTGGGTATTAATTGGTAGAAGAGACCAGCAAGAAATGGAGTAGCAGATTGGCCAGGCCATGGAGCAAGAACACTAAGTGTCTTTCGGGCAGGAAGAATTTCTCGTAACATTGGTCTGGTTGTTACAAATTCTCTTAATTTCTGTTTGTCTGAGTATGTCCTAGTTTCAGCATCATCTTTGAGGAACAGTTTTGCTGGACACAAAATTCTTTGTTGACTTTTTTTTTTTTTTTCAAGATTTTGTATATGTCATCTCATTGCATTCTTACGTGCATGGTTTCTGCTGAGAAATCAGAACTTAATCATAGTATTTCCCTTGTAGGTAGCATTTCATTTTTCCTAAGTTTTTCTCAAGATTCATTTTTGTCTTTTGTTTTGGAAAGTTTGATGATGATATTTCTTAGTGATTTTCTTTTGCATTTTATCCAGTATGTGATAATGCTCATTGAACTTCTTGGATGGGTATCTTTTCATCTTTCATGATATTAGGAAAGTTCTGTGTTAGTAAATCTTTTTTTTTTTTTTTTTTTTTTTGGCTCTCCTTGTTCTCGAATTCCAATCAGACCTATGTTATTTATTTTGCTATCAACCCAAATAACTCTCAAGTTTTCTTCATTTTTCTTTATTCTCTTTTTCTGATTTTTCCTCATAAAGTCTGGTGACAGGGAATTTCTTCTAGCTGGGATGTGCATTCTTCAGCCAATTCAATGCTACTCTTCTATCTTTCCAACGTGTTATCTATCTTTTTTATTTTAGTATTAATCTTCTGGATATCTAATTGCTGCTTTTGTATGATTTCTAATTGGCTATTTATTTTGTCATTTTTTTCTTGTATGATTTCTCTGAATTATTCAAGGGTATTATATGTATTTTCCTTGCTTCTCTTTATAGTTTCCTTGAGGTCTTGGAAGGATATATGAATTCCTTCTCAGGTAGTTAGATCACCTTTTCTTTCTCAGGAAGATGTCCTAGCTCTTTATTTTGGTCACTAGTTTCCTCTATCTTGTCGTTTTTCTTTATTTGAATTGAAGTTTTCTGTTGTCTGCAAGATAATTTGAAGTCAAAATCTTGAGACTAAAATAGATCACTGCATTTTAAATTTCCATAAACTCTAATAGAAAATTGTATGATAACATAATTCTTCTGTATATCAGGTTGGAGAAAGTTTGCAAATGCAAAGCAAAGTAACATACATTTTTAAGTCAGTACCTTCAATATTGATATAAGCAAAGACATGTTACATTACCTAGTAAAGCAATGCATTGCTTAAAATTAAAATGAAGTCTGTTGAATGAAGGATGTAGATCTTATTCTCAATAGCAAATATTAATTAAGATGAAATTGAGCTAAAAAATATATGCTAGTCACTTCTCAATCTCAGTTACAAATAATTCAGTCAAGAGGACACCCTTCCAGAATTGACTTGAAATGACTAAATTCTTAGCTTTCTCACCTATAGTGTCTTGTGTGGGTGTGGAGAAAAGCCAAAAAAAATAAACAAAAAACTGAATTCTAATCACAAGTTGACACTACAGAAACTGACTTTCTGGATCTTGCTTTTTTATACATAAAAAAAGCACCTTACTTTTTAACAGAAGTGTAACTCCAGGTCATTCAGGACTAGTAAAGCTATGCGGACATGGGAATCATTACCCAACACATGCTCTGCATCATTATCACAAGGAATAATCTTAGATGTATGAAACATTCTATCCTCAACCAAGAGTTAAGCTTAAATGAGTAAGAGGGTAGAGAATGCAAAGATACAAGGGTTGCTATCTATACCACTTTATCAATAATGAATGTGTATCTTCCAAGACTTGAGATATTTTGTGTCTTTAACACGGTTTCATCAGCGAGGTTACCTAGAAGCAGGGATTAGAATGGGTTGTTTTTGGATTATCAGGTCTTTCTAAATCACCTCAAATGGGGCAGTGGTGGTTCAGTGATAGAATTGACATCTTCCTTATGCAGGAGACTGCAGCTTGATTTACTGACAATGTACCTCAAGTACATCCACTACTCATCTGTCAGTGGAGGCTTGTGGGTTGCTATGAAGTTGCAGAATGTCAGCAGAGCTTCCAGACTAAAACAGATTAGGAAGAAAAGCCTGGTGATATACTCCAAAAAAATCAGATAATGAAGACTCTATGGATCACAACAGTATGATCCCGTTGTACAATGGAGTCACCATGAGTCAAGTGCCAACCCCAAAACAATTAAAAGCAGGAATGAGGGGTAGTTAGGCAAAATTTTCATGCATTTTATCGAAAATAAATGCACACCATGGGATAATGTGACCTAGGAAATATTATAATTAGCCTAAGACTTATTATACAGGATGAGACTACTTGTAAATTGTGACTAAACCATTTATTCAATTTCTCATATGATTCATCTACATTATCTAGGAAGATCATTTATCTTGCTAAGAACTTAATTGCATCTTGTTCTCTCAGAGCCAGAGAGTCAATCTTTTTATTTCTCGCCAATGTGGAACTATTTATAATGTAATGACAAAATAAAAATACACAGCACCTCAACACTACATTCCATACTAAAAACTGCCAATAATTTAAACTCTCTGACACAAAAGTATAAGAGTTGACATCCAAAGATATTTTACCAGGTTCTACATAAAAGGGGAAAAGTACTCCGGAGAGGCAAGACTGGAACTACTGAAGAATACTGCACATGAATAATTGATGCAACATATCTCTAAATTAATTTAACTATTGAAGTTTGGAAACTGACTGATGTGTGTGTGTGTGTGTGTGTGTGTGTATGTGTTTAAAAGGTAAAACTATTGCTTTAGCAACATTAACAAGAAATAATGGCAGGGAAAGTGTTTATAAGTAGTTAAACTGTTTTTGTTGTTATGTGCCATTGAAACTGTACTGAAGTTTTTGTTTTATTAAGGAGTAGGAAAAAGCTGAAAGTAACTTTGTTATTGTTGTTGTTTGTCCTCGAGTTGGCCCCAACTCATAGCGACCCCTCCTTGGGTTTCCGAGGCAGTATCACTACAAAAGTAGGATTGCCCAACCTTCCTTCCAAGGAGTGGCTGGTGGGTTTGAACCACCAGCCTTCTGGTGAGCCGTCAAGTGCCTTAGGCACTATGCTACCAGAGCTCCTGAAAGTAACTTTAGGTATTGTTAAAAACACTGAAAGTTTAATTAATCATGTTAAAATTTTAAAGGTAACAGCTAAATAATTGAAATTTCCTATACTTTCAAATCAGTAGAGAGAAATAAAAACATAAAAACTTAATCCATCCAGAAATAGAAAGATAAATAAAAAATCAGCAAAGATACATGAAGTCAAATAGGAACCATGGACTATTATGTAGAAATTATACTAAATATATGCATAAATATAATAATTTAACCAATTAAAAAAACAACATTGCATTAACATGTTAAATTCAACAACATAATCCTTACAAGAGATATAAATAATAAATAACATTTGATAATGAAAGTAGGTCAGATAAATCTAAACTAAAATAAAAGAGTGCCTGGGGCAGGCCAGGTAAGCTGTGAGTGGGGCATAGAGGGCAAGGTAGGTGTTTGGAGTAGCTGGGGCAGGCTGAGTAAGCAGTGAGCCAGGCATAGAGGGCAAAGAGGGTGTTTGGAGCACCCGGGGCATGCCAGGTAAGCAGCAAGCCAGGTGCACAGGGCAAGGTGGGTGTTTAGAGTGCCTGGGGCAAGCTTGGTAAGCAGAGAGCTGGGTGCACAAGGCAGGTGGGTGTTGGAGCAGCTGGGGGAGGTGGGAATTAAGCAGACTGATTTGGAACAACTAAAGGAGACAAACTTGTCTGTCCGTTTGTTACACTTCCAGACTAAGACAGACTCAGAAGAAAGAAGAAGCCATCAACTTCTCAAAGAATTGGACAGTAAAAGCCTTGTGAATAGCAGTGGAACTGTTTGATATATTAGTGGAAAACTTTATGAATAGCCTTGAAACATTGTCTGATATAGTGACAGAAGATGAGTGCCTCAGGTCAGAAGACATTCAAAATACAACTTGGGAAAAGCTGTCTCTTTGAAGTACAGCCAACCTTAATGATATGGATAGAGTAAAGCTTTTGGGAACTCCACTTGCTGATGTGGCCTGTGGCAAGATAAGAAGAACCAGCCACAAAAATCCATTAATAATTGGAACATGGAATTGAATTATGAAGTATGAATCTAGGAAAATTGGAAGTTGTTGAAAATGAAATGGAACACATAAAATTCAATATCCTAGGCATTAGTGAGCTGAAATGGACTGGTTTTGCTGGTTTTGGCCATTTTGAATCAGACAACCATATGATCTACTGTCTTGGCATAGGGATTGAAAAAGAATGGTGTGGACCTCATTGTCACAAAGAGTGTTTCAACATCTGTCCTGAAGTTCAATGCTGTCAGTGATAGAATAATATCCATACACCTAGAAGGCAGACCAGTTAATACTACTATTATTCAAATTTATGCACCAACCACCAGAGCCAACGATGAGGAAAGTGAAGATTTCTACTAATGGCTGCAGTTTGAAATTCATGAAACATGCAATCAAGATGTGTTAATTATAATTAGTGACTGGAATGCAAAAATTGGAAACAAACAAGAATCACCAGTAGCTGGAAAATATGGCCTTGGTGATAGAAATAGCATTGGAGAGCACATGATAGAATTTTGCAAGACCAACAACTTATTTATTGCAATTATATTTTTTCAATAGCATAATCAGCAGCTATATATGTGGATTTCCCCAGACATAGTACACAGGAATCAGATTGACTACATCTGTGGCAAGAGCTGATGGACAAGCTCAATATCTTTAGCCAAAACAAGGCCAGAAGATGACTATGGAAGACACCCTTAACTGCTCATATGCAAGTACCAGCTGAAGATGATGACAATTAAAACAAGTACATTAGAGCCCAAATATGATCTTGATTATATCTCTCCTGAATTTAGAGACCATCTACAGAATAGATATTATACATTGAACACCAATGACTAGAAACCAGAGGAATTGTGGGATGATGTTCTGCTTACCTAGAGCCACTCTGACAGGAATATATACCACAAATGGGATGGCCTTCACAAACAGGAGTTTACTCTTACAATTTGGAGGCTTTAAGTCCAAGTTCAAAGTGACAGATTCTAGGGGTTGGATGAAAGCCCCTTGACTTTGGGCTTCAGCTCTGCCTCTTGCTCCTGGCCAACTGAAGCTAGAGGCATCTCTTCACTCAGGCAGCTATTGGCTGCTGAGGCTAACACGCCCAAGGTTGACAAATGAAATGGCACAGTCCCGATGTTACCAAACCACATGGCAGGCCATTAATTCAAGTCCATTGTAAGTCCCAAGGATGGCAGAGCATAGCAGGCTGCTAAAAAATGACATGGCTACATGCAGGGTCCAAGCATGTCAGAAGCTAGTGACTATACCCAAGGCTTCTCCTTATATACAGGAAGCTGCTTGTGGTAGATCCCACCATGGAGTTGATTGCCAGTCTCACATGGAGAATAATCACCACCAGCTGCCCAGCCACTCAATGTGGTCCAGCCAAGTTAACATACAAATTTAACTACCCCAGAGGCCATCAAGAACATCATCCATGAAAAAGGCAAAATGTCATTAAAAAGAGAATAAAGGAAGAAAAGACTAAAATAGATGTCAGAAGAGACCCTGAAACTTGCCCTTGAATGGAGAGTAGCTAAAGTGAATAGAAAAAATAACAAGATATAAAAGCTGAACTGAAGATTTCAAAGAGAAGTTCAAGAAGACAAAGTCAATAATTATAATGAAATATACAAAGACGTGGAGTTAGAAAACCAAAAGAGAAGAACATGCTTGGCATTTTTCAAGCTGAAAGAACTGAAGAAAATATTTAATCCTCAAGTTGCAATATTCAAAGATTATAAGGAGCTCTGGTAGTGTAGTGCCTAAGGCACTTGACTGCTAACCAGAAGACTGGTGGTACAATCCCACCAGCCACTCCTAGGAAGGAAGGTTGGGAAATCTACTTCCGTAGTGATAATGCCTCAGAAACCAAGGAGGGGTTGCTGTGAGTCAGGTCTGATTTGACAGCAAATAGCGACAACAATAACATGGGCAAAATATTGAATGATGCAGGAAACAGCAAAAGAAGATGGAAGGAATACAGAGTCTTTATACTAAAAAGAATTGACCAGGGGTTCCAGTAAGATGGAGGAATAGGTAGACAAACTACACAGACTGTATTCAACAACAACCAAAAAAAAGAGGAACCAATTAACACAGATACAGAACATAACCCTGAAGTCCTGAGCTTTGAAAGGAAAGATACAGAAGTGAACTAATTCCAACTAGTAGAAGAACATGCATGAAAACACTGAAAAAGGAGAAATATGGAGATGTGGTCTGTCAGTGATCCTGATGGCATGGACAGCTTGGATATTGCCACTTGGTTTTAGGACCTAAGAATCTAACCTAAAAATCAGCCCTCCTAGCCAGGAGCTGCATGGTGACTGGTAAATAAAAGGGGAAGCAGTGAAGAGAGCGATGGGCTGAGCTGTAGAATTTTATGTGTCCATAGAGTGCAGCCATTTTGAATGTTTACAAGCAGTTCAACAATTTTGCATATTTAAAGCAACAATGTTCTCCCAGACTCCAAGGAACTAACAACAGGCTCCACTTGCTGGTAACACAAGGACATTCTGGACACTGAAGACTGCAAATGTTTGAAATTCCCCTTGTTAATCATATACTCCACATCCTCTTGATGAACAAAGTTGTGGCCACCCATCTTCTGGACTGGCAGGAATTCCATCCTTCTATGTGTGCTCTCATGGAGCCTGGGTGTACTGTCCCGCCATGCCCAGATCTTTTTCTTCTTCTTTTTTTGTAGTTTGTTTTTGTCTTTTTTAAAATTATTACTGTATTTTTTGTCTTTTTTCATCCTTTTTACTATTATTCTTACTTCTTCCCTTCCCAAGTTCTAATTTTCAGCTTTTTCTCTCTTTCCTTTTTCCTGGGTCCCATTTCTTTCTTTCTTGTGGTCCTCCCCATTCTTTGTTTTACTTTTGGCATTTCTCCAATTTTTCTTCATTATTCTTCTACTCTTCCTCTTTTCTCTTATTCCCCACCCTCTCCAGATATTGTTAATTTTGTTTTTCTCCCATTTTATATTCTTATTTCTTTTGACTTTTTAAAGTATGTTTTAAAATATTTTGTCTAATTCATTGCCTTTCATCTGTTTTTTCTTTCCTTTTTTTTCTTTTTGGGGATTGTTCCTGTGTCTTTATATGGTGTGTGTTTTTGTAGTGTTGCTTTTACTTTTTTGATGGTTTTTTGATTGTTGTTTTTGTCTATCTGAATCAAGAAAACAGTCATTCCCCTATGATCCAACCACACCCACACTTCCTGCAGCTCTACTTACTGAGTGAGAGCCACCACTTCCTTCTGCAGCAACTGGCCAATGATATATGACCACCAATGAAAGCTTGACTCGCCCTTAACTATTCTTCATAAAATGTTAACATACACCTCTGCAGCCACTCTAATTCTCTATCACAACCACCATGAGACAGGTGGTGAATGTATAAATGCTGCCAACTAGCAGATAGAGGTTCACAGTACCTGCTTTCTCAGATACATCCAAAAAAAAAAAAAA
>NW_006921664.1:330454-333076 GCF_000298275.1 Orycteropus afer afer | reverse complement strand
CATCAAAAAGAATAACCTATGTGTAATCAGAATTCCAGAACAGGAAGAAAAAAATAAAACCACTGAGAAAATTTTCTTAGATTTGTTGCATGAGATTTTCCTGAAATGATGAAAGATAAGAATATATCCATTCAGGAAGTCCAATGACCCCCAAACAGAATAGACCCCAAAAGAAAATCAACAGACATATTATAATTAAATTCACCAAAGCCAAAGACAAGAAAGAATTCTGAAAGCAGCATGAGAAAAATGAAAAGTTACCTTCAAAGGGAAAATAATAAGACTTAGCTCTGATTTCTTGGCTGAAACCATGCAGGTGAAAAAGTAATGGGATGGTATATATAAAACCATGAAAAAAAAAAGATTACAAGGAAGAAATATATGCCCTGCAAAATTGTCCCTCAAACACGATGGTGAAAATAGGAGATTTCCAGATAAGAAGAAATTAAAGGAACTTGTTAAAAGCAGACCAGGCTTGCAAGAGAGACTCAAGGAAATTATTTGAACATTGAACCAATAATAGCAAAGAACAATCAATCATTAATACACATGATGATGTAACCTAGAACATCCCAGTTATAGAAGTATTCAAAGTTAAATAAGCTAACAAGGTTGTAAGCAGAAAACCAGAGAAATTATAAATCACAGGGTACCCTCAAAGAAAAATGATAAACCTTCACATTACAACAAAGAGGACAAGGACAAATATTTAGAAAATAGTAAAATAACAGCAATAAAGGAAATGATGACAAGATTCATAAACAAAATGAGCTCAGCACAGAAAATTATATGGAACAAAGAAAACAGAAACACCATGAAAAAACACAAAACAAAGTGACAGCAACCAATTCATACTTGTCAATAATTACATTGAATGTAAATGGATTAAATTCACCACTCAAGAGATGGAGAGTTGTAGACTGGATAAGGAAACCTAATTCATTAATATGCCATTTACAAGAGATACATCTTAAAGGGAAAGACAAAAAAAATAGACAAAAATCAAAGATTGGAAAAAGATATAGCAAGCAAATGGCAACCAAAAAAAACAGGAGTGGCAATATTAATTTCTGTTAAAATGGACTTTAAGGCAAAAATCACACTAAGAGACAAGGAAGGATATTACATAATGATTGAAGGATCAATTAACAAGAAGATAGAACCATAATACATATCTATGCACCCATTGAAAGAGCCCCAAAATAAATAAATCAGATTTTAACAGAATTGAAAAGAACAATAGATGACTCCACAGTCACAGTAGGAGACTTTTATACACCACTATCAATCAAAGATAGAATTGGAAAGAAACTCAATAAAGAGCTGTTCTGGTCTGATAGGAATATACCATAAATGGGATAGCCTTCACAAACAGGAGTTTATTCTCCTACAGTTTGGAGGCTTTAAATACAAGTTCAAAGTGTCAGGCTCTAGGGGATGTGTGAAAGCCCCTCAACCTTGGGTTTCAGCTCTGCCTCTTGCCCCTAGCCTACTGAAGCTAGAGGCATATCTTCACTCAGGCAGCTACTGGCTGCTGAGGCTAACAAGCCCAAGGTCAACAAGTAAAAAGACACAGTCCTGATGTTACCAAACCACACTACAGGCCAATAATTCAAATCCATTTTAATTCCCAAGGTTGGCAGAGCATGACAGGCTAATGAACAAAGACATGGCTACGTGCAGGGTTCAAGTGTGCCATAAGCTAGAGACTATCCCCAAGGCTTGTCCTTATATACAGGAAGCAGACCACATCCCAAAGACAGCTACTCAGCTGCTTGTGGTAGATCCCACCATGGAGACAATTGCCAGTCTTATCATGGAGAAGAACTACTACCAGTTGCCCAGCCACTCAACCAGGTGCAGCCAAGTTGACATACAAATTTAACTACCACAGATGCAGAAGAGCTAAACAATACAATCCACCAACTTGACCTTGTAGATATCTACAAAGCACTTCACCCAACAACAGTAGTATAATGTATAAACAATAATGTATAAAATGTATAAATTATGTATACATAATGTATAAAAATATATATTATTTTCCAGTGCACATGGAATATTCTGCATGATAGATCATATGTTAGGCCATAAAGTAAGACTCCATTAATTTAAAAACTGAAATATTGCAAAGCATCTTCTCAGATCACAAAACTATAAAATTAGAAATTAACAACAGGAACATCAACGGAAAAGGGCAAACACATGGAAACTGAACAACACCCTCCTTAAGAACAATTGGGTAATAGAAAAAATAAAAAGTGAAATTAAAAATCCCTTGAATCAAACAAGAATGAAAACACAACATACCAAAATCTTTGGGACACAACAAAAGCAGTGATCAGAGACCAATTTATAGCAATAAATGGACACCTCAAAAAAAGAAGAAAGAACCAAAATCAACACTTTAACCCAACGTCTCCAATAATTAGAAAAAGAACAATAAGAAAAGCCTATGGTCACCAGAAGAAAGGAAATAATAAAGATTCCACAGAATTCAATGTAACAGAAAATAGAAATACAAAAGAAAAAAAAAAAAAAACAGACTAGAAGTTGTTTCTTGAAAAGATTAATAAAATTGACAAACCATTGGCAAATTTAATAAAGGAAAAGAGGGAGAGA
>NW_006921664.1:316630-329784 GCF_000298275.1 Orycteropus afer afer | reverse complement strand
ATGCAAAAATCTTCAATAAAATCCTAGCCAATAGACTTAAACACCATACACACAAAACAATAATTCATTATGACCATATAGGGTTCATATCACATACTGCAAAGATAGTTCAACATTAGAAAAATTATCAACATCATCCATCACATAAATAAAACAAAGGAAAAGAACCACATGATCATATCAATCAATACAGAAAGGCTTTTGACGAAATCCAACACCAATTCCTGATCAAAACTCTCAGCAAAATAGGCATAGAAGGGACATTCCTAAACATAATGAAGAGTATATATACAAAACTAACGGCCAACATTATTCTCAATGGAGAGAGTGAAACCATTTCCCTTGTGAACAAGAACCAGACAAAGATGTCTTCTATCACCATTTCTATTAAATATTGTACTGGAAGTCCTAGACAGGGCAATAAGGCAAGAAAGGTAAATAAAAATATCCAAATTGATGAGAAAGAAGTCAAACTATCCCTATTTGGTGATGATATGATCCTATACCTAGAAAACCCAAGAGACTCAGTCAAAAAACTACTGGAACTAATTGAGGAATTTAGCATAGTGGCAGGATATTATATCAACATCCAAAAATCAGTTGGATTCCTCTACACCAACAAAGAGATTGCTGAAACAGAAATAAGGGAATCAATACCATTCACAATAGCTACCAAAAAACAAAAGAACATAAAACAAATCTTAGAAATAACTCTTACCAGGGACACAAAAGACTTGCATTAAATAGATAGATAGATAGATAAATCACAATCCAGATCCCATCATCATTATTTAAGGATATGGAAAAAGCAATCATTAACTTCATATGGAAACAAAAGACGTATCAGATAAGCAAAGCACTATTGAAGAGGAACAACAAAGTAGGAGGTCTCACACTCTCAGATCTCAAAACCTACTATACAGCCACAGTAGTCAAAACTGTCTGATATTGGTATAATGAGAGACACATAGACCAGTGGAATAGAACTGACAACCCAGAAATAGATCCATCGACCTATGGTCAGCTTGTCTTTCACAAAGGGCCAAAATCCATTAAATGGGGAAAAGAATGTTGGTTTAATAAATGGTGCTGGCAAAACTGGATATCCATTTGCAGAAAAATGAAGCAAGATGTGTACCTCACAGCATACACAAAAAACTAACTGCAGATGGATCAAAGACTTAAATGTGAAATCTGAAACTATAAGTCTCTCAAGGAAAAACAAGGGGCAACTTTAAAGACCCTGATACATGGCATATATAGACTATCAAGCATAATGCCAAATGCACAAACAGCAGAAGATAAACTAGATGAATAAGACCTTCAAAAAATTTAATTTCTTATGTGCTTCCAAAGGCTTCTCCAAAAGAGTCAAAAGAGAACCTACAGACTGAGAAAACATTTGTCAATGACATATCTGTTAAGGGACTTATCTCTAAAATTTATAGAAAACTCCAATACCTCAACAACATAAAGACAAATAATCCAATTATAAATGGACAGAAGCCATGCATAGACACTTCACTAAAGAGGATATTCAGGTGGCCAACAAACACATGAAGAAATGGACATGATTATTAGCCACTAAACCCACTGCTGTTGAGTTGCATCCAACTCATAACGACCCCTCTTTGGGTTTCAAAGTGAGATCACTATGGAAGTAGATTGTCCAATCCTCATTCTGTAGAATGGCTAGTGGGTTTGAACTGCCAGCCTTCTGTTCAGCAGTCAAGTGCCTTAGGCACTACACCACCAGAGCTCTTCCATTAGTCATTAGGGAGATGCAAATTAAAACAACAATGGGATGCTGTATTGACCCAGGACCAGTAGCAAAGTTCAATAAGACAGAAAATAACAAATGCTGACAAGGATGTGGAGACATTGGGACTTTCATACACTGTTGGTGGGAATGTCAGAAAATACAACCACTGTGGAAAACAGTATGGTGCTTCCTTAAAATGTTGGAAATAGAAATACCATTAGACCCAAAAATTAAATTACTAGATATATATCCTAAAGAATTGAGAGCCAGGAGCTTGGACAAGAGCATGAGACATGAACACCCATGTTCATCACACCACTATTTATAATAGCAAAAATATAGAAACAACCTAGGTGTCCATCAACTGAAGAAAAGATAACAAAACTATGGTACATACACACAATGTAATACTGTGCAACCCTAAAGAGTAACATAGAATCTGCAAAACAACACATAATGTGGATGAACTTGTAGGACTTTATGCTGAGTAAAATAAATCAATTACAGCAGGACACATATTGTATTAGTCTGTTATTGTAAAAAGTCAAGGAAAGGTTTCCATTTATAAGGAAATTTATTTGTTGGTTTCTGGGAGTGGAAGGGATGGGGAGGAAAACAGCTAGATAGGTAGAGACAAGTACTGATGTGAGTGAAGAGAAGGGCAATATACCATATGTGAGTGACCAACATGGTGGCATTGAGAAAGAGGAAGACATAGAGAGGTGCATGGAAGGTATAAAAAACAAAGATGAATCCTTTTGCATATACAGTACTGCATCGTCAGTGAAGGCAAACGTTGATCTATGGGTGGATAGATGGGTGGATAGGCTGAACGATTAGGTTTGTCTATGCAGGGGGGGAGGACTGTGCCCATGAAAATGTATTAAGGTTGGCAGACAATGTTTCTTCAAGTATATTTTTATGTTGTGTAAGAATTTCTAGGTATATAATAGAGCTGACAAGGGACAAGGTTGTATTCTCTTCTTGGCCATAGCCAGACACCCAGAAAGAGCTAGTAGTTGAACTTGTGGACTCGGGACCTAGTTGAGTGGGACATCAAACTCAATTGCCATAACATACTAAACAAAAACATTGTTCCACATCCTACTTTGATGAGTAGTGACTGGGATCTTAAAAGCTTGCAAGTAGCTATCTAGAGGCAACGATTGATCTCTCCTTATCCAGATAAAAGAAGAATGAAGAAAACCAAAGACACATGGAAACAATTAGTCCAAGGGACTGGTACACCATGGGATCCTCAGTCTATAGGAGTATGACAACAGAAGAGCTAGATGGTACCCAGCTACCACTGTCAATCATTTGGAGAGGGATCTCTGTTGGAGATCCTGGATACAGTGGGTGAACAAGGTTTACTAAAACTCAAAATCATTAAAAATAAAGAAATTAATTAATTAAAAATAAATGGGACCATGTTTGTTGGTCTGATAGAGCCTGATGAAACCCCTGAGACCATGAGCCCTAGATGACCTTCAGGTCTGGAATTGATCCCATTCCTGTGGCTTTCAGCCAACAAAAGACAGACATATCAGCTGAATATTTACTTTAGGTAGATGTACTCCTTGAAGAGATCAATCATGGGAGAATTGAAGGGCTGTGTATGCACAAGGAGACAGGTCAGGAGGCAGAAGTGCATGGGAGGAAAGGACACAGGGAAGAGACAGATGGCTATGGGAAGGAAGTGGGAGGAGAACTGCTTCATTGTGGGAGATTTCAGTCAACGTCATGAAACAAAGTGTATTTAAACTGCTGTATGGAAGATGAATTTCCTCTGTAAATTTTCACCCAAATCACAATAAAATGTAAAAAAAAAAAAAAAAAAAAAAAAAAAAAAAAAAAAAAAAAAAAAATTGGGAGATGTTCATCCATTTCAGGAGGCGACATATGATCAAGAATTAATGGTATTTAAGGAAGAAGTCAAAGCTGCACTAAAGGAATTGGTGAAAAATAAGACTCCAGGAATTGATGGAATATCCATTGAGAGGTTTCAACAAACAGATGCCTCACTGGAGACACTCACTCAGCTCTGCCAAGGTATCTGGAAGACAGCTACCTGGACAACTGACTGGAAGAATTCTGTATTTGTACCCATTACAAAGAAAGGTGATCCTACAGAATGTGGAAATTGTCAAACTATATCAATAATATCACTCGTAAGTAAAATCTTCCTGAAGCTAATTAAAAAATGGTTGCACCAGTATATCCACAGAGAACTTCCAGGAATGCAAGCTGGATTCAGAAGAGGATGTGGAATGAAGGATATCATTGCTGATTTCAGATGGATCTTGGCTGAAAGCAAAGAATACCAGAAAGATGTTAGCATGAGTTTTATTGAGTATGGAAAAATATTTGATTGTGTGAATCATAACAAATTATGAATAACATTGAGTAGAATGGGAATTCCAGAACACTTGACTGTGCTCAGAGAAACCTGTACATAGACCAGAAGTCTGTCATTTGAACAGAATAAGGGGCTACTGAATGGTTTAAAATCAAGAAGGGATTGTGTTAGGGTTGTAGCCCTTCACCATAATTATGCTATCTGTACATTGAGCAAATAATCCAAGAAACTGAACTATATGAAGAAGAACATGCATCAATCCTATTGGAAGACTCATTAATAATCTGCAATATGTTGATGACACAACTTTGCTTGCTGAAAGTGAGGATGACTTGAAGCACTTACTGATGAAGATTAAAGAATACAGTTTGCAGTATGGATTACATCTCAATATAAATGAAGCAAAAATCCTCACAACTGGACCTATAAGCAACATCATGATAAAAAGAAAAAAAGATTGAAGTTGTCAAAGACTTCACATTACTTGGTTCTTCAATCAACACCAATGGAAACAGCAGTCAGGACATCAGATAACATATATCACTGGGAAAATCTGCTGCAAAAGACTCTTTCAAGTGCTGAGGAGCAAAGATCTCTCCTTGAGGACTAAGTGAGCCTGACACAAGCCAACGTACTTTCAATCACCTCAGATGCATGTGGAAGATGGACAATGAATAAGGAAAGCTGAAGAAGAGTCGATGCTTTTGAGCTGTGGGCCTGGCAAAGAATGCTGAAAATACCATGAACTGCTAAAAGAACTAACAAATTGTCCAGGAAGAAGTGAAGCTGGAATGCTCCTTAGAAGTGAGAATAGCCAGACATTGTCTCAACTACTTTGGTCATGTTGTATGAAGGAACCATTCCCTGGAGAAGGATATTATGCTTGGTAAGGTGAAGGGTAGATAAAAAAAGGGAAGGCCTTCAAGGAGATGGATTGACACAATGTCTGCAACAATATCCTCAAGTATAGCAGTTGTTGTGGAGCTGGAGTGCGACCAGGCAGTGTTTCGTTCTGCTGTACATGAGCTCTCTATGAGTTGGAGATGACTCTATGGCACCTAACATCATAACAACAACTTGTACAACAGAACAAAACACTACCCATCCCTGAGCTATCTGTTTATGAGCATAATCTTCATAACCTTGTCAAGATCTTCACAGTTGTTGCTATGTTTGAACCCACTGTTGCAGCCACTGTGTCAATTCATCTCATTGAGCATCTTCGTTTTCACTTATCCTCTGCTTTATGAAACTTGATGTCTTTTTCTAAGGACTGGTCCCTCTTGATAATGTGTCCAAAGTACATGAAACAATGTCTCACTATCTTCCCTTCTGGGGAACATTCTGGCTATACTTTTTTGAAGAGAAATTTTGTTTGTCCCTCTAGCAGTCCCTGGCACATTCAATATTATTTGCCAACATTATAATGTAAAGCAACAGCTATCCTTCTTTCTTCTTTATTCACCACCCAGATTTCACATGTATAGAAAGCAATTGAAAAGACTGTGGCTTGGGTCTGGGACATCTTAATCCTCAAAGTGACATCATTTGCTTCTTAACACATTAAAGAGTTCTTGTTTAAAATTATTTTTCAAATTATGAATTTAAACTTTTTCCAAGTTCTCCTATTGTGATCCCTTTCAGAGTGTTTGACAGTGATAGCTGGGCACCATTTACTTCTGCTCTCAAGGTCTGGGAGGCTGAGGTTCACATAGTCCACTAGTCCCTTGGACTAATTTTTTGCATGTCTTTGATTTTCTTCGCTCATCATTGTTCCAGATGGGGAGAGACCAGCAGCTGCACTTTAGTTTGTAACTCATAAGCTTTTAAGACAACAGTCACTGATCACCAAAGTGGGATGTAGATTGTTTTTGTGTACTATGTTGGACCCATGGACATTTTAATATCCCTTGCAAATATGGTTCTGAGACAACATTTCGAGTGACTTACACCTTAATGTTGTTTTTATATGGCTAAGAACATTTTCATAACTTTGCCTCATAAATTCTGTGATATACATAGATCTATTTTTATAGCACATACAAATATGTATGTAGATATATTATTGGCCAAACCCATACATGATCATGTGTATAGTACCATTCATCTACCCATATCTTATCATCTTACCTGTCTACCTATGTATCCAACTTAAAGAGAGGTCTTTTGCAGTAAATTTGCCCAATGCAATACACAGTTTGGTTTCTTAACTTCTACTTTCATGAGCATTGATTGTGGATACAAGTAAAATGCAATCCATGACAACTTCAATCTTTTCTCCATTTTTCATGGGGTTGCTCATTGATCTGGTCATGAAGATTTTTGTTTATTATGTTGAGATGTAATTCATACTGAAGGCTGCAATCTTTACTCTTCATGAGTAAATGCTTCATGCTATTGTTATGTGCCTTTGCATTGGACCCAACTCATAGCGAGCCCTCCTTGGGTTTCTGAGGCAGTATCACTACAGAAGTAGATTGTCCCATCTTCCTTCCAAGGAGTGGCTGGTGGGTTTGAACCTCCAGCCTTCTGGTTAGCAGTCAAGTTTCTTAGGCACTATGCTACCAGAGCTCCCCAGTACTCTTCAATTTCAGCAAACAAGGTTGTATCATCTACCTGTAGAAAGTTTTTAAGGTGTCTTCTTCCAATCCTCATGCTGCACTCTTCCTCACATAGTTCACCTTCTCAGATCATATGTTCAATATTCAGATTGAAAAAGTACTAAGAAAGCACACAACCCTGATTCATTTCTTTCCTGATATTAAATCACATGGTATCTCCTTTTTATGTTTGAACTACTGTGTCAGACATATCATAGTCTTCAAAGTGACATCTTTGTTCTTAAACACTTTAAGAGGTCTTTTGCAGCAGATTTGACCAGTAAAATAAGTCATTCAATTTCTTGACTGCTGCTTTCCATGGACATTGTGTATCTAAATAAATGAAATTCTTGGCAACTTTTCTTAGTTTATCATGATGTTGTTTATTGGTCCAGTTGTGAATATTTCTGTTTTCTTTATGTTGAGGTATGATCCATATTGCATGTTGTAGTCTTTGATCTTCATCAGTCAGTGCTTTAAGTTTGCTTCATTTTCAGCAAGCAAGGTTGTGTTGTATGCATATCACAGGTTCTTACTGAGTCTTCCTGCAATTGTGATGTTGTGTTCGTGTTCATATAATCCAGGTTTTCAGATTATTTGCTCAGAATACAGATTGATTAAGAATGGTGAAAGGACACATCCCTGATGCACACCTTTCCTGATTTAAAACTACGCAGTAGTATCCCTTGTTCTGTTTGAATGACTGCTTCTTGGTCTATGTAAAAGTTCTTCAAGAGCACAGTTGGGTATTCTGGAATTTCCATTCTTTGCTGTGTTATTCACAATTTGTTATGACCCACACAGTCAAATGACTGCACAGTCAATAAAGCACAAGTAAACATCTTTTTGGTATTCTTTGCTTTAAGCCAAGATCTATCTGACATTAGCAATGATATTCCTTGTTCCATGTCCTTATAGAATCCTATAACATTGCAACTCGAGGCTTGAATTTTTCTTCAGTTTCTTCAGCTTGAGAAATATATGTTCTCCTCTTACAGTTTTCTAACTCAAGTTATTTTCACACTTCACATTATAATACTTCACTTTGTCTTCTTGAATCACCCTTTGAAATCTTCTACTCAGATCTTTCACGTCATCATTTCTTCCATTTGCTTTAGTTACTCTATATTCAAAAGCAAGTTTCACAATTTCATCTGACACCCATTTTGATCCTTTTTTCTTCCTTGTCTTTTTCACTGACCTCTTTTATTTTATTTGGTAACTCTGGTGACATAGTGCCTAAGGTATTTAACTGCTAACCAGAAGCATGGTGGTTCAAACCCACCAGCCACTCCTCGGAAGGAAGACTGGGCAATCTACTTCCATAATGATACTGCCTCAGAAACCCAAGAAGGGATGGCTATGAGTTGGATCCAACTTTTTTTACTGATATCTTTTATTTTATTCACGTATAATTTCATTGATGTCAACTCACAACTTGTCTGATTCTCATTCATTAGTGTTCAATGCATCAAGTCCATTCTTAAGACAGTCTCTAAATTCAGGTAGAGTATACTCAAAGTTATACTTTGGCTCTTGTGGACTTGTTTAATTTTCAGCTTCAACTTAAACTTGAGTATAAGCAGATGATGCTCTGTTCAGCAGTCAGATCCTGGCCTTATTCTGACTGATAATATTGAGCTTCTCCATTATCTCTTTCCACATATGTAGTCTATTTGAATTTTAGTATTTATTCCAGTGATATACACATATTTAGTTGTTGTTTATCTTGTTGAAAAAAGGCATTTGCAATGAATAAGTCATTATTCTTTCAAAATTCTATCACAAGATCTTCAAAATAATTTCTATTACCAAGGCCATATTTTCCAGGTACTATCTTTCTTCTTTGTTTCCAACTTTCTCATCCAATCATCAGTAATTATCAATGCATGGTAATGACATATTTGATCAATTTTATACTGAAGAAGTTGGTAAAAAAAAATCTTCAATTTCTTTATCTTTGGCTTTAGTGACTGGTGCATAAATTTGAATTATAGTATGAACTGGTCTTCTTTGTAGGCATAAGGATATTATCTTATCACTAACAGTGTTGTACTTCAGGATAGATCTTGAAATATTCTTTTTGGTGATGAATATGAGGCCATTCCTCTTCCATTTGTCATTCCTGGCATAGTAGACCGTGTGATTGTCCTGTCCAAATTTGTCAATACCATTCCATTTCAGCTCACTTATCCATAGGATATTGATCTTTATGCATTTCATTTCATTTTTGATGACTGTTAGGCTTCCTGAATTTATACTTCATACATTCTGTTTGGATCGTGAATAGATATTTGCAGTTGAATCTTCTCATACTGAATCATGCAATATCAGCAAATGAAGATCCCAAAATATTTATTGCATCCACATATAAATTTATTCTGCTCTGGGTTTCTCATTCCCAGTTCTACACTGGGTGCCTTCCAAACTGAAGAGCTCATCTTCTGGCACTATATCTGACAATATACCATTGCTATTTGTAAGGTCTTCACTGGCCAATTATGTCAGATTTCTAGGTCCTCTTTCCTAGTCTATCTTAGTCTGGAACCTCTGCTGAAACCTGTCTAACAGGGGTTACCTTGGTGATATTTCATATACCTGTGGGATCGTTTCCAGCACCACAGCAACCCATAAGACAGCATAGTATGGTAAACTGATAGATGAATGGTGGTTTTAAAAATGCTTCTCTTTATTTAATGTGAAACCATCCACCATGGTCATATTTTTCATATACACACTGAACCAATTCCTAGCGGATAACAAGTAAAATTCTTATGTGATTTTTAATGAGAAAAATATGGCCACTTCTCTGGCATTCGTTTCACAATTCTCCTTCAAATCATATTGTTTATTAGAGTCTGGGATCTTTAAGTTTATTCTCCTTATGGAATACTCACAATGGAAAAAAAAAAAAAAACATGAAAAAATTGTCAACAGCCCTGAATAAGCGATAAATATATGATTATTTTTGCAAGCTGGATTTCCTTGTGATATTCTCAGGGCAGTGGATATTTTTTTAAAGTCTCTGACTCTTATTCATTAATCTTCAGTATGCCTATCAGCTCATAAGTGTAGATGTTTCTAATAACCCTGCACAACTTTTGAGTGTTCACTGTGAAGGCAGATAAGGCTGAGAACAATTTTCAGACCCAATATTTGACCCAACCTAATACCCCAAGGTGTTCGTGAAGACCAGGTTTGCAAATATAGCCTTGTAAGATATTTTGTTTTATTTTATTTTTATTTATTTATTTATTTGTTTGTTTTATTTTAAGAGTTTGTTTACATTCAACATTACGTGTACATTTAGTTTCACTCCCCATTTACCATGCCCAACCCTAACCCAGTCTCCTCCCTCCTTGCCAAGTAACCCTCCCCCTGTGCCCCTCACAGTTATGCACTCCTGTCTGTCCCATATTACCCCCATGTGAATGTTGCCCTTCTGGTGTCCTGTGGTCTATTACTCCAATGGATGTATTTCCATAGAGCATGTGGGTGCATCCTCCTAGGTTGAGTGGTCTGCGCGTACATCTTGTTAACTATTGGGCTGAGATCTAGCTCCTGGGAGTGAGTTTTATTCCAGATGCAGAATGTGTTTATATGGATAGTTTTTAAAAATGAAAATAATAAACCCATTTTCCATCAGATATTGAATATAAGGAGTCCAAACATTATAAACATTAGGTTTAATGACAATGTATATTTATCTTTCAATGTCATGTAAATGGGCCCTCACTTTGAAATGATTGAATAAACCCGTATTTACAACAAATTCTTCATCCCAATAACTTTCCCTCGTTGCACATAGAGCTTTTAAATCATTGAAAGGTCTTCCAGCCTTTTCTTGCATTAAAAGTAAAAAAAAAATAATAATAATAATAAAATAACCATTACTATTGAGTCACCTCACAGCAACACTGTAGGACAGAGTAGATTTGTCCCAAAGGATTTTAGAGGCATAGGGTTTATGGAAGAAGATAGCCACATCTTTGTCCTGCCAAGTGACTGGTATGTTCAAACCAGTGACCTTTCAGTTAACAATCAAACACTTGAACACTGCATCACCAAGAATTCTTTCTTGAACAAAAGTAAGGTTAAAGGTTAAATTCTTAAAGGCTCATGAAGGGAGCTTCTTAGTATCCCAGGGACTGCATGCATGTGTTAGATAAATAGATAGATAGATAGATAGATAGATAGATAGATAGATAGATAGATACCTAAACAGATGATAGATGTTCTGGGTGAATATGTATGTTGTTGTTGTTGTTGTTGTAGGGGGCCATTGGGTTGATTTTCAATTCATAGTAGCCCCATGTGACAGAGTAAACCTAAACCTTAAGTTTTTTTTGTTTGTTTGTTTGTTTTGTTTTTAATGGGGGGGCTGTTATCTTTATGGAAGCAGAACAACTGGTCTTTCTCCCTCAGAGGCACTGGGTGGGTTCTAACTGCCTAACTTTAGGTTAACAGTTGAACATATCTGTGCAGCAAAGGCTCCTTGGAAGACAGGTCCTATGATCTGCCTGTGAATAATTAGTTATTGAAAATCCCTATGGTGCACAGTTCTACACTATACATGTGGTTTTGTTATGCATTAGAATCAACTCTGACTACAAAGATGTATGAAGCAATTATCTTGTGCTGTGGGCCTGTTCTGTATCTTCTGTGGGGTAGTGACTTCACAACTGTATTTGCTTGGCAACAGTCAGTGAACTATAAACTTGAAAGGGTAAATTTTATTCTTCATAAATTTTATCTCAAAAAATCTGACTAAAGATTGTGGTGGTTTTAGGTACTAAGATGGTGGAATAGGCAGAAAGTCTGTACAGACCCTCTTCAACAAAGAAAAGGGAAACCAATTAACACAGACACAGGAGATAATCCTGGACCTCTGAGCCTTGAAGGGAAGGATATAAAAGTGGACTAAGCACTAACTAGCAGATTTTGCATGAAAATAAATAAAAAGGAGACATAAGGAGCTGCGGTCAGACAACAATCCTGAGCAATCCTTATGGCACAGATGGCTTGGAGACTCTCAAATGGTGGTAAGACCTAAGAATTAACTTGAAAATCAGTCCTGCTAGCCAGGGACTGCATGGACAACTCTCTGGTGGCTGTGGAGTAGAAGGGGAAGCAGCAGTGAAGAGAAAGACAGGCTGAGCTGTGGACTTTTGCCGGTCCAGAGAGCGCCACCATTTGAATGTTTACAAATGGCTTGACCATTTTGGATATTTAAAGAAACAGTGCTGTCCCAGATTCCAGGGGCTTAAGAACATGTTTTACTTTCCAGTAACCCCAAGGACACTCCAGACCTGCATGACTGAAAAGGTGTGACATTCCTTTTGTTACTCTTACACCCCACATCCACTTGATGAATGGAGGTGCAGCCACCCCCCACTCCACCCACTTTCTGGGCCAGCCAGAACTCCATCCCAGTCTGTGTGCTCGGACGTACCTGGGTGCCCTGCCCTGTCCTCCTCCGATTTTTTCTTTTTCTCTTTCTTTTTTCTGGTGTTTAGATTGCTTGTATTTGTCTGTTTTAAAACTACTATTTTATTGATACTTTCATCCTTTTTACTATTCTTCCCCTTCCAGGTCCTAGTTTACACCTTTTTTTTTATTCTTTTACCTGTTCCTGGTTCAAATTTTTTTTTAATTTAAATTCTATTTCTTGTTTTTTTTTTAATTCCCTTTCTTCCTGCTGGTTAATGCTGTTCCATTTTTTTTTTTTTTGCATTTTTCCTTTTATAATTCATCTTCTCTACGTTTTTTCTCTTAGTGAACTATCCCCAGATATTGCAGATTTTCTTGTTATTTTCTTCTTATCTCCCTTTTTCTTTTTAAGGTTACTCTTCCTGTGTGATTACATGGTATTTTTTCTCCATGTGCTTTTACTTTCTTGATGGTTATGCAATTCTAATTTTTGTCTAACTGAGTGGGAGACAGCAACAGTCCCCATAAAATACAAGTAAAACCACACCTCCTGCAATTTCACTTATTGAGCAAGAGCCAGCACCTTGTTCTCCACCAACAGGTCAACAATAAAAAATCACCAAGAAAATCCTGAATCACCTTTGGCTGCTCTTCACAAACAATTAACAGAGATATTAATGCACTACCACGATGCCTCAGAGACAAAAGAAGATCAAAGTCCACAAAAAGAAGCAAGATAAAGTGATAGAAACAAGGGAACAGGATACAGATCCAGAACACATCCCTGAGGAATAAGCAGCATTGGAACTCTCTGATAAGGAATTCAAAAGAATTATATTTAGGTATTGTCAAAGGATTGAGAGACACACCAAAGAAAACACAGAAAAAAAAAAAAAAAAAACTGAGAAGAATTTTGGAAGAAAATACAAGAACAAAATGACAAAATAAATGAAAAATTAGAAATGATTCTAAATCTACAGATAGAAATCCAGAAGATAAATAC
>NW_006921664.1:315726-316406 GCF_000298275.1 Orycteropus afer afer | reverse complement strand
TGTGGGATACCATCAAAAGAAATAATCTACATGTCATTGGAATTCCAGAACAAGAAGAGAAAAATAAAACCACTGAGAAAATACTCAAGATTTGCTAGAGGAGAACTTCACTGATATGATGAAAGAGGAAAACATATCCATTCAGGAAGTCCAACAAACCCCGAACAGGATAGACTCCAAAAGAAAATCACTGAGACATATCATCATCAAACTCACCAAAACCAAGGACAAAGACAGAATCCTGGGAGCAGCACGGGAGAATCAAAAAGTTACATACAAAGGGCAGCCAGTAAGAATAAGCTTTGGGAGTTCCGGCAAGATGGCGGACTAGGTAGAAGGACTGCACAGACCCCCTTCAACAAAAAAAAAAGGGAAACCAATTAACACAGACACAGAAGATAATCTTGGACCCCTGAGCCTTGAAGGGAAGGTTGCAGAAGTGGACTAAACCCCAACTAGCAGAAGAATTTGCGTGAAAATACAAAAAAAAAAAGACATATGGAGCTGCGGTCTGACAGCGAACTGAGTGACCCTGACAGTACAGGTGGCTTGGAGATTCCCAACGGATGGTAGGACCTAAGAATTAACCTAAAACTCACCCTGCTAGCCAGGGACTGCACAGATTGTGCATGGTGGCTGGGGAACAAACAGAGAAGGTGAAGAGAAAGGTGGGCTGAGTT
>NW_006921664.1:297091-312266 GCF_000298275.1 Orycteropus afer afer | reverse complement strand
AGGCAGAAGATATGAATAGACACTTCACCAAGGAGGATATTCAAGCAGCCAACAAACATATGAAGAAATGCTCACAATCATTACCTATTGTTGTTGTTGTGTGCCATCGAGTCAACCCCAACTCATAGCGACCCCTCCTTGGGTTTCCAAGGCAGTATAACTACGAAAGTAGAATTGCCCAACCTTCCTTACGATGAGTGGCTGGTGGGTTTCAACCGCCAGCCGTCTGGTTAGCAGGCAAGTGTCTTAGCCACTATGCTACCAGAGCTCCTCATTACCTATTAGAGAGATGCAAATCAAAACAACAATGGGACACCATCTTGCCTCAGCACTAGTAGCAAAGTACAATGAGACAGAAAATAACAAATGCTGGTGAGGATGTGGCGGGATTGGGACTCTCATAAACTGCTGGTGTGACTGTAAAATGGTACAACCATTGTGGATAAACTCCTGGTGTGACTGTAAAATGGAACAACCATTGTGGAAAGCAGTATGGTGATTCCTTCAAAAGTTGGATCAAGAAATACCATTTGACTCAGATATTCCATTACTGGGAGGTCTGGTATCGTAATGCCTAAGGCACTTGACTGCGAACAAGAAGGCTTCTAGTTCAAAACCACCAGCCACTCATCGGAATGAAGGTTGGGCAATCTACTTTCATAGTAATACTGCCTTGGAAACCCAAAGAGAGGTCGCTGTGAGTCAGCTCTGACTCAACATCACATAACAGGAACAACAACATTCTACTACTAGGTATACATCCTAAAGAAGTGAGAGCCTTGACAAGAACAGACATATGTACAACCATGTTCATCGTGACACTCTTTACAATAGCCAAAAGATGTAAACAACCTAGGTGTCCATCAACAGAGGAATGGATATCCAAACTATGGTACATACACACAATGGAATACTATGCAACCCTAAAGAATAATGTAGAATCTGCAAAACATTGCATAACGTGGATGAACTTGGAGGACATTATGCTGAGTGAAATAAGTCAATCACAAAAGCACAAATATTTTATTAGTCTGTTATTGTAAAAGTCAAGGAAATGTTTATCTATGGAAGAACATTTTCTTTGTTGGTTACCAGGGGTCGGAGAGAGGGAAGGGAACACTGTTAGATAGATAGAGATAAGTTTTGACTTGAGTGAAGAGAAGGTCAATATACCAAATGTGAGTGATTAATATAGTGACATTGAGGAAGAGAAAGACATAGAGATGTATGTGGGAAGTACAGACAACAAAGATGAATCCTTTTGCACATATAGTACAGCATTGTCAGTGAAGGCAAACATGGGTATATGGGTGGATAAATGGGTGGACAGGCTAAACTATTAGGTACGTCTATGAAGTGGGGAGTGTACCGAAGAACATGTATAGGATTGGCAGACAAAGGTCCTATAACTTTATGTGTATGATCTGAATTCCCACATATACAGTGGAGCTGACAAGGGGCGAGGTTGTAGTCACTGCTTGGTCACAGCCAGCTACCCAGAGGGACCAAGTAGTTGAACCCGTGGCCTCAGGACCATAGTCACAGAAGACATCAAGCTCAATTGGCATAACATACTTTTCTGCTCTGATAGAGCCTGTTGGAACCACTGAGACTATGGTCCCTAGCTGCCATTCATGTCTGGAATTGAACCCATGCCTGTGGCTTCCAGCCAAACAAAAGGCAGGCATATGAGTTGAACATTTACCTGAGGTAGACACACTCCTTGGAGAGAACAAGAATTGGATGAAAAAGGACTGCTTATGCACAGGGAGACAGCTCAGGGGGCAGGAGTGCATGGAGGGATTGACACAGGAAAGAGGTAACTATCAGGAGGAAGTAGGAGGGGAGTTGTTGCATTATGGTAAATTGTGGTCACTGGCATGAAACAAAGTGTCTGTGAACTGCTGTATGGAAAGTGTATTTGCTCTGTAAATTTTCACCCAAATCACACACACACATTAAAAAAAAAAAAAAGTCTGACTAAAGATACTCTTGTGTTTGAAAGTTAAGAAAGCAACCCTATATAATGCCTAGAAAGGAGAAATATAGTTAAATATTTCAGATAATTATATTTGCAGAGTAAAGAAATTTATGCATATCAAAATTTGTGAGATGACACTAAGGTACTAATTAGAAATATATTTATCTCCTTACCCATGATATATTTTATGTAGGAAACTTCAATGAAAGAATAGGTATAAAATTAGAGGTCAGAAAGTTTGTTGGATATAAATTTGCTGAATTCAAGAATAGCATATATCAATAATAACTCATTTGAAAATAAAATAAGAATATAATTAAGGGGAAAAAATAGTCAACATGAACAAAAACTGAATAAGATGATGAAAGCTTTCCTTTCATGTATCAAAATTTATTGTAATTAAAATAATGTGGTATTGTGGCAGAGCAGATAAATAAGTCAGTGGAGCCTACTACAACATCCAGAAATAATACCACACTTAGAGAACACTTGATATGTGACTTTGAGAACATTACAGTTAGGTAATTAAGTAAAATTGAATAATTGTTGTCTTTTAATTGAATATATTACAAAAATTAATTTATATTTTTAAGTTATCTTTTATAAAAAGAATTAATAAAGAATTTATATCTGAAAAAAAGAAAATTGTTTTATAGTATTTTAAATAAATATGAATTTATGAATTATTAGGGTTATGTGTCAAATATTTATATGAAAAGGATACACAGATTGATTTCAAAAGCAAAGATACAGTTGGCAAAAAGACATTTCAAGGAATATACAGTAACCATCAAATAATTAGTTCCCAGAATATGTAAATAAATTCTATATTCAGAAAAATGCATTCAACCTAACAGGTGGCAAGGAAGGTGAAAAACAATTCACAGTAGAGGAAAACCAACTGTCATATAAGTGAAAACATGTCAATCATAATAGTAATCAGGTAAATGCAAATACATTCTATACACATTAGGCTGGCAAAAATTTTAAAAAAACTGACAATAGCAAATGTCATTAGTCAGATGTGGGAAAGTGAATCCTCTTTTTGCTGGTGGAAATGTAAATTGATAAAATCAATTTAGAGAGTAATTTGACAACATCTACTTACGTTGAGAATGAGCATATCCAATATGGAAGTAATTCACATCCTGGCTATTTATTAGGAGCTGCACAAACATGTGTATACATAAAGAAACAGATGCAGGTATTTCCCTTACAGCATGGTTTGGAATAAGGAAAATTAGCAGCCACATTTTCCTTCTAAAGGAATAACGGAAATGTGATATATTCATTCAATAGAGTAATATAGTGTATCTTAAATGATATAATTCTATAAAGTTCATTGTCTTTTGATCTTAAAAGCTTGTAAACTAAAATTTTCAGCACAATACTACATACTGTGTATAGATCCAATACAAAACCAGGGAAAGTGTACAAATAAAGAATTGATGCCTTTGAATTGTGGTGTTGCCAAAGAATATTGACTATACCATGGACTGCTAGAAGAACGAACAAATCTGTCTTGGAAGCAATATAACCAGAATGCTCCTTACTAGTGATTATGGCAAGAATTTGTTTCTCATGCTTTGGTTATGTTGTCAGGAGGAACCAATACCTAAAGAAAACATCATGCTTGGGAAAGTAGGTCAGTGAAAAAGAGGAATATGCTCAATGAGATGTATTGACACAGTGACTGTAACAATGGGCTCAAATATAGAAATAATTGTGAAGATGGTGCAAGACTATGCAGTGTTTTGTTCTGTTGTAGGGTAACTATGAGTTGGAACCAAGTCCAAATACTTAACAACTAACAACAAAGGAGTAGGGAATTGAGGTTGATCTGAAAAGTTCAGCAAGGGAGATCATAGACCATTACTCTTGTGATATATCATTATATGGCTTTTAGTTCAAATTTTAGGAAAAGCAAATGATCGTCTAACAATAACAACAACATAAATATAAAAAGCTAGAGTAAAAGTTCTCAATAGTTACCTTTAGCAGGAGAAGAACAGATAGTGAATTTGAAGAGAATGCAGAAGTACCTCAGATTAAAAATTTTAATTTTTTAAAAGAAAGTTCTGAAGCAACTGGTTGCAAAATATTAATGATTATGAAATTTCAAAATGGCACCATAATTAGTATTCTATGATGATCCATAAGGCTTTCTACTTACTTACTTTGGACACACCATCAAGAAAAAGCAATCACTATTAAAGGACATCATAATTGATAAATTAGAGTGCCATTAAAAATGGGGGAAACTCTTACGGAGATGCATTTACACTGTGATGCAACAATAGGCTCAAAAGAATCAGAGAGATGTGCAGGATCAGGCAATATTGCATTCCGTTATAAGTAAGAAACTGGGTTTATTTGATGACAACCAACAGCAATATCATATTTAATAGTCATACAATCACAGGGAATTTTCTACATGTGTCATATAATTCAAAATGAAGAAAAATGGTAAAGATATGCATACTGTTGGGTTAGACAACATTTGAGTAATTAGCTGGATAAAGAAGAATATTATTACAGTCAAAGAGAATATAAAGTTATGGATCAGTTTGTTATATTTGTCTTTCCACTGTTTTAAAGACAGACATTATTAGAACATGTCTGAATGTTGATTAGAATGATCTATTAGAAAGAAGGAGGTTGAATATGTCAAGGAGGATGAATATCTCCCAGTGCAAAGCCCTGAGAAAATGAATTAGAGAAGAAATTTTGCTACACAGAGGAAGATGCTGATCCTTGATCAAAGGAGGCTTTCCTCTTCTAGGAAATCAAAAGATTCTAAAATAAGACAATGGTTATAGCCATCTATAGAGTCCCTGGATTGTGCAAAAAGTTAACACACTTGGTTGATAATAGAAAGTTTAGAGATTCCAGTCTACCCATAGACACTGTGCAAGAAAGGATTGGAAATCTATATCCAAAAAACAGCTTTTGAAAACCCTGTGAAGCACAATTATATTGTGACACACATGGGGTTGTCACAACTGGACAGCAACCAAATGATAGCTATTTTGCACACACAGGTGCCAGAAGATCCTTGCAGTTTCTGTTTTTTTATGACATATATTCAGGACTATCTTCAGAAGAAAGAGGTACAGATAGCTTGGTTAAATTATAATCCTTGAAAGTAGTGAGAAAACACATTGTAAGCTTAATTGACAAAGTAGAGTATAGACCTGAAATTGTAACCATACATTTATAGTAGTAGTCTCACAGCATTATTCTTTTTTTTTTCTCCCTAACAATAATAGGTATAAAGTTAGGAAGAAGGCCTGGGTGGGGAAATATATGTCAATTTTTATAGTGTTTTTTGTTTCATAGTAAGGATCATTTACTGTAAATGCTTTCATATATACAATATTTTGTGCAAATACTCACATTATACATTTTCACAAACCATGCACTTTAATTTCATAAGTATGTTATATCAATTTTTTTCACATGTTTCTAAATTCAATTTCAGTTTATTTGTTTATTTATTTATTTGTGGTCTAACTGATTTAATGTCAGCTTGCTAAAACTAATCTCATGGAAACGTCATTTGCCAGAGGTATCTTTTTAAACTAGATACAATCAGTGTTAAACTGAATAGGCTTATGATGGCAATGACCACCATGTTGATATTAGAGTATAAAAGCATGATGAGCTAGAAATTAGTAAGCAGGAAACGATAATATGCCTAAAAGTACAAGAAACAGGATACTGTTTATATTTTATTGTTTTCATAAATCTCAAACTGAAATCTAATTTTTGATAATCAATATCTTTGAAATCAACAAACAAAAGTCACTAGAATAAATTTTGCTTTCATATTAAAAGAAGCCATTTTAGTTTATTCATTCATTAACATGATCATCATTATCTGACTCCTAGAACCCTTCAAAGTCCAGTCATTTGTCTCTATCCTTATTGCAATATCTCAGAGCTGCTTGCAGATGTTCATTGACTCATCATCATCAGTGCCTTTGGCATCTCCATCTTTATCACTGGTAACCTGCTGGCTACAATTATAGCCTTTCTGAAGTCACTACACATGGTTACTGGGACTATTTTCTCCCAAGTAGAAACCACCTACTTACAGACATCTTCTGTAAATGCTTCCCCACTTCAGTCACCCTGATGGAGTGAACTCATGAATCCCAGACTGCATCTATTCATTCCACTCTATTCTTATGAAAATCATGAATGCCTGGTTGATAACTATATCAAGCAGTTGTAGCTTACAGGTAAGGCCACTAAGTAAGACTGCTGTATGGATACCAGTTGAGTTAATATAATTTTGAGCATTTTTTTCTTTGTGAGATGTCATGGAATAGAAAGTAGAAAATTTGTAAAGAATCCCCCCTGCCTGTCCCTATAACATTTATCTGTTTTACTGTCATAACATATATACTGTAATAACAACACATTCATCCATCCATTCTTATTACAATGAACAACCACACTGCTGGGTGGTTTCTTGAAGAGCATGACAACTCTTGAAAATCACCACCTACTTAATTCCACCCTACTTGATTTGCAACCAAAGACTATAGTGAAGCAAGCAGACTCATGCGCAGTGTTTGTAATGGCTACAGTTTTCATATCTGAAACGGCTACTGTCCTGATGGGAGGAAGGTCAAAGATATTGGAACCTTGTCCAAATTAATTATGTCCATTGCAGGGAATTCAACTTCAGTGATTTCTGTGATGAATTCACAGAAGTTGAATTTGCTCCGAGTCATCCAAAAGTTGATGACCTACAGTGGTTCTCAGTCTCACTGAAAGGCCATTACCTTTCATGAATTTAGAAATCCAGGTGTAAACTGACTTGAAATCTGGGATTCCTCTTCCATTCCAGAAGTTTCAATTTGATCTGAATTGCTACAGTTGAGGCAGCTTGATTATGTTCCCTAACAGAAATAATCCACTGTTTCAAGTCATTCCTCAACTCAGGCCATTTTTTCTTTGGACTCATGTTGTGTGGATTTTCATAAATTAATTTTCTCCACCTTCCATATATATATATATGTTTACTTCATTCTCTGTTTGCAAATGGATGACTATCCAATCTCTAACTTTCTCGTTGCTGCACTGTTGCTTGTGTCTTCTGCCCTCGCAACAACTTTCAGTTTTAAGTTGGCAATATAGGACTTGCACTTAATAACTGAGATGATTCTAAAGGGAATCAAAGATTTAGAATTATAAACAGAAAAAATGTGCACAATATAATCAATACCTAGCTGGATCTGGGAGCTCTGGTAGTGTAGTGGCTAAGGCACTTGACTGCTAACCACAAGGCTGGAGGTTCAAACCCACCAGCCATTCCTCAGAAGGAAGTTTGGGCAATCTACCTCCATAGGGACACTACCTCAGAAACCTAAGGAGGGGTCACTATGAGTCGGGTCTGACTTGATGGCACATGACAACAACAACAACAACAGCTGGATCTAGTAAAGAGATTAAAAAATTCAAATGTGAGGTGTACAAGAAGCAAATGTGTTTCTGTATACTCACAAGCATATAACTAAGGTGACTCATGACCATTACCAAAGATACTGGTGCTAATAAGACATAATTAGACTATGAAAAATCCTGACTTGATGTGGATTAATTCATTAATCATCAGAACATGGGATATACAAAGTATGAATCCAGAAAAAAATGAAACTTGGAAAAAATGGAATAGAACACATGGATATTGTTATCCTTAGCATTAGGGAGCTGGAATGGACTGGTATTGACCATTTTGAATCAATCATATTGCCTACTATGCCAGGATTGACAAATTGAAAAGGAATGGTATTGCAATCAACATGAGAAAGGACATTTCAAGATCTATCCCGAAGTACAAGACTATTAGCAATAGGATAATATCCATATGCCTGCAAGGAAGACCAGTTAATGACTATTATTCAAACTTAAGCTCCAATCACTAAAGCAAAAGATGAAGAAATTGAAGATTTTTTTCACAACTTCTGCAGTCTGAAATTGACCAAATATGCAATAAATATGTATTAATGAACAATGACAATTGAAATGTGAAAGTGAGGAACAAGAATCATCAGTAGTTGGAAAATATGGCTTTGATGAGAGAAATGACACTGGGGATTGCAGGATAGAATTTTGCAAAATGAATGACTTCTTCATTGAAAATACTTTTTTAAATAACATGAACAGAGACTGTACATGTGGACCTCACCAGATGGAATACACAGGAATCGAATTAACTACATCTATGGAAAAAGATAATAGAGAAGATGAATAAAATCAGTCAAAAAAAAGGAGCTGATTATGGAACAGACCATCGATTGCTATATGCAAATTCTAGCTGAAGCTGAACAAAGTTAAAACAAGTCCATGAAAGCCAAAATATGGCCTTGAGTATGTCTCACTTGAATATAGAGACCATTTGTAATACAGATTTGATGCACTGAAGAACAATGATAGAAGACCAGATAACTTGAAGATTAACATTCTTACACATGAAGAAAGCGAAAGGTCATTTAAAAGAAAAGAAAGGGAGAAAAGACCAAAATAGATGTCTGAGAAACTCTGAAACTTGCTCTGGAATGAAGAGTAGCTAAAGTGAAAGGAAAAAATATTGAAACGAAAGAGCTCAAAGGACAGCTCAAGAAGACAAAGTAAAGTATTGTAATGAAATGTGCAAAGTCCTGGAATTAGAAAATGAAATGGGAAGAGCATGCTAAGCATTTCTGAAACTGGAATAATTGAAGAAAAAAATCAAGCATTGAATTACAATATTAAAGGATTCTATGGACAAAATAGTAGAAATGCAGGAAGCATCAAAAGAAGATAGAAGCAGTACACAGTCACTGTACCAAAAAGTGTTGGTCAACATTCAGCCATTTCAGGAGATGCAAAATGGTAAAGAACCAATGGTATTGAAGGAAGAAATCCAAGCTTCACTGAAGGAATTGGTGAAAAGCAAGGAACCAGGAGCTGACGGAATACCCATTGAGATGTTTCAACAAATGGATGCAGTGCTGGACGTGCTTACCAATTTACACCAAGAAATTTAGAAAATAGCTGCCTGACCAACAGATAGGAAGAGAAATATATTTGTGGCCATTCCAAAGAAATGTGATCCAAAAGAATATGGAAATTATCAAACAATATCATTAATATCACATGTAAGTAAAATTTTACTGAAGGTTAATTAAAAAAACAATTGCAGCAGTATATTGACAGAGGACTTCCAGAAATACAAGCTGGATTCAGAAAAGGATGTAGAACAAGGAACATCATTGATGATGTCAGATTGATCTCACTTAAAAGCAGAGAATACCAGAAAGATGTTTACCTGTGCTTTATGTACTATGCAAATGCATTTGACTGTGTGGATCATAAAAAATGATGGATAATATTGAGAAGAATGGAAATTCCAGAACCACTTAACTGTTTTTAATGAGGAATTTGTGTAACTTGTGTATACAGACCAGGAGGCAGTTGTTTGAATAGAACAAGGGAATACGGCATGGTTTAAAATCAGGAAGGGTGTGCATCAGGATTGTATCCTTTTACCATACTTATTATATTTGTATGTTGAGCAAATAATCTGGGAAGCTGGACTATATGAAGAAGGATATGGCATCAGGATTGGAGGAAGATTCATTAACCTGTTATATGCTGATGAAACCTGGCATGTGAAACCTGAACAATGATAAAGACTAAAGACAAGTTTGTGCTTTTGAATTGTGGTGTTCACAGAGAGTACTGAAAAACCATGGACTGCCAGAGAAACGAAAAAATCTTTCCTGGATGAAGTACATTGAGAAGGCTCTTTAGAGGCAAGAATGGTCAGACTTCGTCTCACCTACTTGGTCATGTTGTCTGATGGGATCCATCTGATATCTCGTTATATCAGAAAGATATCAAGCTTGGTAAATTAAAGGGTCAGAGAAAATTGGGAAGATCATCAAAGATGGATTGACACAGTGGCTGCAATGATGAGCTCAAGGATAGCAAGGGTTGTGAGGATGGTGTGGGACTGGGCAGTATTTCATTTTGTTGTATATAGGCATCCTATGAGTCTCAATCAACACGACGGCACCTAACAACAACAACAACATAGCTTGAAGGTTTCACTTGAGATGATTTGAAAAGATTTTCACATTCAACTGTTGAGCTAATAGTGGCTGTGTATCAGTTTTGCTTTGTTTACTCCTGCAATTAAATCCGGAATCAGAAGATTACTGTGATAATTATGACAATGTAAATTGAATTCAGATGCCTGTTGATAGCTACTTGATGCCATTTGTGACAGTGTAGGGTTAGCTTTGTTTATGCTTCCAGTTGAAAAAATCAACTGGGATATAATTATCAAATTAATACAAAGAAATGCAGTTTCAATTGTTTATTTTCTGATTAATGAGATACTACCAAATTGGATATATAACTTCTTGACTGGCTTGTAACTTTTATATACAAATATGATCAAAGGTAACATTTTAGGACTACTCAAAAAACGGAAAACCAAACTCACTGCCATCAAGTCAATTTCAACCCATAGCAAAGCCTCCTTGGGTTTCTGAGGTGGTATACCCACCAGCCACTCCTCGGAAGGAAGATAGGGCAATCTGCTTCCGTAGTGATACAGCCTCGGATACTGCCAAGGAGAGGTTGCTATGAGTTGGATCTGATTCAACGGCACATAACAACAACATCTCTACAGAAATAGATTGCCTAGTCTTCCTTCCAAGGAGTGTCTGGAGGGTCTGAACTGCCAGCCGTCTGGTTAGTAGTCAAATGCCTTAGGCACTATGCCACCAGAGATCCTACTGGATGATGGTAACTAAGGTCAAAATTCACTTCTGGAAATGTCACAAAACATGGGTGGTACATGCATCAGTGTGTTATGCCAGAACTTTACTTACATGGGTGCACTATCTGGGAAAAATATGAGATACATATGTGTATGTGTGTGTGTGTGTAGTGTGTGATATAAGAGTATATATATATATATATATATATATATATATGCATACATTTATATGTGCACATATATAAACTGCAATCTTATTTTAAGTAATATATGCACTTCCTTTATAATTAAAATTTAAATCTTAAATGTATGAATTTTATGAATATCCTCCTTTTCTCACATTCATTCTTTATTCATATGTCTAATTTATTTAGCACAATATTCCTACTTATCCTTTTGTGACTGTGTGCATCTTAGTCTTGTGTACTTAGGTGTTAGACTAATTGATTTGTTTTTGCATTGCTACTACTTTAGTAAATGATTATCTGCAATTATATTGGATTAGGCAAAGAGGAGATTTTAACTAAGTAACATGCTTCCTTATGTTTCATGCTACATTTTTGGGTAATATGTGTTGGAAGTTTCTCTTATCTTGAAAAGAGACATATTCTCAGAAGGGCTTTATGACAGCTGAACAAACATAACAACTCTTGTTTAAGAAAACATATTAATATGCATTTATTCTTGTTAACTACAAATAAGTGGCTTTAGGAACCTTATAAAAATAAAAAATTTTATGATATAAATTCCATCCAATAGCATGCTTTTTTGAAGAGATTGGATTATAAATGAATGCATTACAAGGTGCAGGCTAAAATGTGCTTTTACAGATTATCCTAAACCACTGTCCAGGAATTTTATGTCCTCAACTCCCTTCAGTCACCATGTGACATATATAGATCAGTTTTTCCCCTCTAAATCCAAATTCTCTAATTTGTAGAGTAGGAGTCCCTGGGTTGTGCAAAATATTAATGCATTTGGCTGCTAACGGAAAGGTTGATGGTTCAAATCCACCCAGAATTCCCAGAGTTGCCTGGGGCTAAAGGCCCTACGGATTCCGTCAGTCACTGAAAATCCTATGTAGGACAAGTAGGATTGTCATGAGTTAAGACTGACTTGAGAGCAACTGATTACTGATTATAGCTGAGTGAGCAAACTCATGATGATACTACCAAATTGATGGCTTAGCAGTTAAAAGTAAAGGGACTGTTGTAAATAAACATTTTTAAAGGAAAAGTTGTTAAACAAGTAAATTTTTGTTATGGTCATCTAATATATGAAATAGTATACTTCATAGTAATAGGGATTGAAGGTAAATCCCCTTGTGCAGTCTAAAATCTCCCCATATTTTTGAAATATATGTAGTCATAGTAAATTATAAGAAGCAAAGTAAAACATAAAAGTAGTAAAGCAATAGCCATGTGGAGAGTACATCATAAAGAGACAAATGAGGCTTACCCTCTGTCCCCAGAAGTGCACACCAAGGTGCCTATTGTGTTTTCAATATTTCAATTTATACAGACATTGCATTCATGGCAAAAACAAACCATAAGTATCATAACAGCCACCAAAACATAAATATCTGCAATGTACCAGATGCCTACTAGAAGTTACCATATGGAGCCTTCAAAGTAATTTTTTCCTTTTAAAGAATTTCACAGTCATGATCCCAGATGGATAAAAGGAAATGCATGAACCGCTTAACAGATAACAACTGCTTAGTTGATGAAAGTTTTAACAATCCATGGGGTTAGTCAATCATTTGTTAAAATTTACTCATCGTCAGACATTGGAAAAATGAAAACATATTCTGGGACTAGAAAATCTGATTTTTTGTTGTTGTTGTTGTTTGTTTATTTGCTTATTTTCATTTTGAAATAATTTTAGACCAAGAAAAGTTACATATATAAGTAAACTAAATTCACCCATATTCTCCACCTAAAACCAAAACCAAACCCACTGTCATTGAGTCAGATCCGACCCATAGTGATACTTCTTTGGGTTTCCAAGGAAGTATCACTATGGAAGTAATTGCCCAACCTTTCTTCTAAGGAGCGGCTGGTGGGTTTGAACAGTCAAATGCTTTAGGTACTATGCCACCACACCTAATGTTATCAGTTTACGTAATAAGCACAATACAATGATCAAAACCAGGATATTAACATCTTAATGCCCTTTTTCTTCTATTTAGTCAGTGTTTTTAAAAAGATTCCCAATTTATACTATCTATAATGATCTCCTTGAGGACTAACGTGCGCCTACACAAGCCATGATATTTTCAATCGCCTCATATACATGTGAGAGCTGGACAATGAATAAGGAAGACCAAGGAAGAGTTGATGCTTTTGAGTTGTGGTGCTGGTGAAGAATGCTGAAAGTACCATGGACTGCTAAAAGAACTAACAGATCTGTCCTGGAGGAAGTGCAGCTGAAATGCTCCTTGGAAACAAGAATGGCCAGACTTCATCTCACCTACTTTGGTCATGTTGTCAGAAGGGACCATTCCCTGGAGTAGGATGTCATGCTTGGTAAGGTGGAGGGTCGATGAAAGAGAGGAAGGCCTTCAAAGAGATGGATTGACATGATGGCTGCAACAATGGGCTCAAGTATAATGAGGATCATTGAGTTGGTACGGGTTCAGGTGTTGTTTCATTCTGCTGTGTATAAGGTTGCTATTAGTCAGAATTGACTCGATGGCACCTAACAACAACAACACCAACAATATAGTGAATTGTGTCTAGTGATTAATTATTTAAGTCATAGAATGCTTTAAAGAAAAAAAAAACAAATTAATGAATTTAAGATTAGAGTTACCAGTGTTTCCTTTGGTGACTTCATCTTCGAGAGACAGCCAATCCTGCCCATTTTATGTAATTCTTCAAAATGAACAATCTGCTTTATTTTCAGTATATATACTCCTTTGCTAAAGAGTCCTGGTGGCCTAAGGGTTAAGCACTGGATTGGTGTCTAAAACCTTTTTGGTCCCAACCCACAAAGCAGGACTGCAGGAAAAAGACCTGGCATTCAGCTTATATAAAGATCACAGCCTTGGAAATCCTATGGGTAGTTCTACTCTATCACGTGGGGTCACCATGAGCCAAAATCTACTTGAGGGCATGAAACAACAAAAACTCATATGCTCAAAGCTAAATAGAGAGAAAGCAGTTTTAAAATTGTTAACCCATGCAATGTGGAAAGCAAATGTATCATCTACAATTTAATATGTGCTTTTAGATAATTTTTTTTCATGTAATTTTGAAGTTTTAAGAAATCACACCTTTATTTTTAATTTTTATTACAATTTGGATGAAAGTTTACAGAGTGAATTCATTTTCCATACAACAGCTCACATACACTTTGTCTCATGACATTGACTGCAATTTCCCACAATGCAACACCTCCCCTCCTACTTCCTGCCTATAGTCACCTCTCCCATATACTCCTGTCCCATATACTCCTGTCCCCCAAACTGCCTCCCTGTGCATACACAGCCTTTCTATTGATCGATCTATCAAAGGAGTGTATCTACCTAATGTAAATGTTCAGCTGATATCCCTGTCTTTTGTTTCACAGGAAGCCACAGAAGTGGGTTAAATTCCACACCTAAAGGGAAGCAATGAGTCATATTTTCAGGTGTTCCATCAGGCTCTATCAGACCAACAAACCTGGTCCCATTTTTTTTAATAGTTTTGAGTTTTGTTCCACACTGTTCTCTCATGTTATACAGGATCTCCTACATAGATCCCCTTCCAAGTGATTGACTTGGAAGATCCCCTTCCAAGTGGTAGTCAGGCACCATCTAGTTCTTCTAGCCTCATAGTCATATAAACTGAGGATCACATGGTGCACCAGTCCCTTGGACTAATTTTTTCCACGAGTCTTTGGTTTTCTTCATTCTTCTTTGCTCTTGATGAGGGGAGACCCATAGTTGCATCTAGATGACCACTTGCAAGCTTTTAAGATCAGCATTGCTACTCACCAAAGTACGATGTATAACAATTTTTTTTTTTTTAATTGTGATTTAGGTGAAAATTTACAGAGTAAATTCACTTTCTATATAGCAGTTCACATATCCTTTTTATCAGGACATTGACTACAATTTACCCCAATGCAACAGTTCCCATCCCACTTCCTCCTGATAGTTACCTCTTCCTTGTGTCCATTCCTCCATGAACTTCTGCCCCCTGAGCTGTCTCCCTGTGCATAAACAGCCCTTCTTTCTCCCATGCTTGTTCTCTCCAAGGAGAGAACAGTTAAATGTTCAACTCATATGTCTGTCTTTTGTTTGGCTGGAAGCCACAGGTATAGGTTCAGTTCCAGACCTCAAGGGCAGCTAGGTGTCATAATCTCAGGGGTTCCACCAGGCTCTATCAGATCAGCAAACCTGGTCTCTCTTTTTTTTTTTTTTTTTT
>NW_006921664.1:292514-296991 GCF_000298275.1 Orycteropus afer afer | reverse complement strand
CCAAATGATTTTGAGTTTTGTTCCACATTGTTCTCCCTCTCTATCCAGGATCTCTTACACAGATGCCCCTCCAAGTGTTTGACAGCGGTAGCTGGGCACCATCTAGTTCTTCTAATCTCATAGTCATATAGGCTGCAGATCACATGGTGTACCAGTTGCTAGTTGTACTAATTGTTTCCATGAATCTTTGGTTTGCTTCATTCTTCTTTGCTCTGGACGAGAAGAGACCCATCATTGCATCTACATGGCTGCTTGCAAGCTTTTAAGATTGCAGTCACTACTTGCCTGACTAGGAGGTGGAACAATGTTTTGTGTAGTATGTTATGCCAATTGAGCTGGATATCCCCTACAATGATGGTCCTGAGCCCACAGGTCCAACTACTTGCTCTCTCTGGGCAGCTGGCTGTGGCAAAGAAGTGATTACGACCTTGTTCTTTGTGAGCTTTACTATATACCTGGAAATTTTTACAGAACATAAAATTACACACATAGAAACATTATCTGCCAACACCATTCATGGTCATGAGCACAGTCCCCCCTGTATAGACATGCCTAATCAATCAGTCTATCCATCCATCTATCCATGCATAGATCAATGTTTTCCTTCACTGACAAGGCAGAACTCTATGTGAAAAAGGGTTCATCCTTGTTGTCTGTACCTCCCATGCACCTCTCTATATCTTCCTCTTCCTCAATGTCACTGTGTTGATGACTCACATTTGGTACATTGTCCTTCCCTTCACCCAAATCAATACTTATCTCTACCTATCTAGCAGTATTCCACCCCCTCTCCTCTGAGCCATGTTAACCAACAAAGAAAATTTCCTTCCATATAGAAACCTTTCCTTGATTTTTTACAATAATAGACTAATGCAATATTCATCCTTCTGTGATTTACTTATTTCACTCAGCACAATGTCCTCCAAGTTCATCCACATTATGCAGTGTTTGCAAATTCTACATTACTCTTTAGGGTTGCATAATATTCCACTGTGTTTATGTACCATAGTTTGCTTATCCATTCTTCTGCTCATGGGCACCTAGGTTGTTTCCACCTTTTTGCTATTGTAAATAGTGGTGTGATGAACATGGGTGTGCATATATCTGTTCTTATCCTGGCTCTCATTTCTTTAGTATATATACCTGGTAGTGGAATGGCTGGGTCACGTGGTATTCCTAATTCCAACTTTCTAAGGAATTGCCATACTACTTTCCACAGCCATTGTACCATTTGACATTCCCACCAGCAGTGTATGACAGTCCCAATCTTTCTACATCCTCACCAGCATTTGTTCTTTTCTGTCTTTTTGCATTTTGTTACTAGGGCTTGGGCAAGATGATATCTCATTGTTGTTTTGATTTGCATCTCTCTAATGGCTAATGATCATGAATATTTTTCATATGTTTGCCACTTGAATATCCTTTTTGGAAAAGTGTCAGTTTCTTTTGCCGATTTTTTAATTGGATTATTTGTCTTTTTGCCTTTGTGGTGTTAGAGTTTTCCATAAATTTTAGAGATAAGTCCCTTGTCACATATGTCATTGCTAAGCATGCTTTCCTAATCTGTAAATTCTCTTTTGAGTCTTTTGAAGAAGTCCTAGGAAGCACATAAAAATTAAATTTTCAGAAGATCCCATTCATCTAGTTGATCTTCTGCAGTTTGTGTATTTTGGCTTATGCTTGATAGTCTATTTATGCCATATATTAAAAAATCAAACCAAACACACTTCCATGGAGTCAGATGCAACTCATAGTGACCCCTTCTTAAATCTTAAAGTCAGTTTTATCAGAAATTAATGTTGCCACTCCTGCTTTTTTTTTGGTTGTCATTTGCTTGATATATCTTTTCCAACCTTCGATTTTTAGTCTATTTTTGTCTTTGTCCCTAAGGTGTGTCTCTTATAGACAGCATGTTGATGGGTTATGTTTTCTCATCCAGTCTATAACTCTCCATCTCTTGAGTGGTGCATTTAATCCATTGACATTCAGTGTAATTATCCACAAGTATGAATTGATTGCTGTCAATTTGTTATGTGTGTTTTTGTGGCATTCCTGGTTTCTTTGTTCCATATAATTTGCTGCTGAGTTCAATTTGCTGATGAATTGTGTTACCATTTTCTTCATTGTTGTTGTTTTAGTATTTGCTAAATTTTTGTGCTTGTCCTCTTATTTATTGTGATATGAAGGTTATCGTTTTTCTTTGAAGTTAACCCATGATTCATAACTTTTTCTCTTAGTTTAGAACAGTCCTTTCTATCTTGCAACTCTCTTAACTTCCTCATCATTTAGAATTTCTGTAGCTACACTCATTTTTTCTTGTTTTTGGATCATACGCATTCTTACTTGCTAGTTGATGTCTTTGGTTCCCTGTTTGCAATCTTTTTAGCTTATTTTACTTTGGAAATACCCATAGCTTTGATGGTTTCTGTGTTATGTCATCTTGCATATTAGTTGTAGGTTGTTCTTCTTTATTATTGATTCTGTTAAAAGGACTCTCTTTGGTATCTCTTGTAAGGTTGGTCTGGTTTTAACAAATTCCCCCTGATTTCTGTTTATATGGAAATCTCCTAATTTCATCATCATATCTGAGGGACAATTTTTCTGGGGAAATAATTCTTCATTGGAAATTTTTATCTTCTAAGATTTTATATATGCCATCTCATTGCCTTCTTGCTTGCATGGTTTCCGCTGAGAAATCAGAGCTAAGTCTTACTGGTTGCCATTTGTAGGTAACTTTTTGTTTTTCCCATGCTACTTTCAGGATTTTTTTCTTTTTCTTCAGTTTTTGTGATTTTGATGATAATATGTCTTGTTGATTTTCTTTTGTTGTCTATCTTGTTTGGGGTTCATTGGACTTCCTGGATGAATATTATCAAATTTCACCATATCAGGAATGTTCTTTTCCAAAAGATCTTGGACAATTTACTCAGTGGCTTTCTTTGTCACTTCCTGTTCTGGAATTCTGATTACACATAGGTTATTCCTTTTGATGCTATCCCACAGGAATCTTTGGCTTTCTTCATTTCTTTAGATTATTTTTGGTTCTGATTGATCACTTTGCAAAGAAGTATTCAAGTATTTGTCTCCAATCTCATTAATTCTGTCTTCCATTGATTTGATTCTACTCTTTCCTTTCAATGTGTTGCATATTTCTGAAAATTCTTATTAATATTCTGGATTTCTATCTGTATATTTAGTATCATTTCTAATTTTTCATTTATTTGTCATTTTCTTCTTGTATTGTCTTCTGAAATTGCTCCAGGGCTTTATCTGTTTTCATTAATTTTGTCAGTGTTTTCCTTGATCTGTCTCACAATCCATTGAAGTACATAAGTATAATTCTTTTTAATTATTTATCAGGGAGTTCCAATGCTGCTTCTTCCTTGGAGATGTGTTTTGGGTCTTGTGTTAGATTGGGTTATCTAGAGAAACACAAAAACCAGCAAAGCATATATATATATATATAGAGAGAGAGAGAGAGAGAGAGAAGTTTATCTTAGGAAAATGGCTCACAAACATATAGAAGCCGGCAAGTCCAAAGTCCCTGGAGGAAACTCCAGGCTGGTGGCAGTCTTAGCTTCTGCAAGTGCAGGGGGCTGAGAAATTCAAGGCTGGCAGGCAGTACACTGGTTGTTGATGCCAACAAATGATGAATCCAAGATCTCCAGGTCGAGCGGTGGGCTGCTCACTCACGGAAATTTGTAGTCCACACACCAGGGTTCCAATCCCTCAAAGAATGTCTTTCTTCCCAGGATGTCCCTGGATATTCTGGAAGCAGGCCACACCCCTAGGGAAACTCCTCTTGGGCAGATTGGCCACTCAGAACACAGTCATCAGATCCCATCATGGGAACAACCACACAGAACTGGGGTCCAGTCAAGTTGACACACAGCTCCAACTATCACAGATCTTTATCCTGCTCCCTGGTTTCTCTTACTTTATCTTGCTTCTTTGTGCGATCTGTGATGGTCTATTGTCTTTGAGACATTTTGACTTTGTTGTATTGATATTTACTTGGTGATTGGTTGGAGTGATTCTCCCAAGATTTTCTTTTCTTTTTTTTTTTTTATTTTTTTTTATGAATCTTTCTAAGCTGGGTACTGTGCTCCTCTACTTACTTGAAAGAGCTTATGCACTCACCATCTGTCACCTGGTGGGTATGATAGAGAATGAGAGTGATTACATAGATCTCTGTGAACTCTTTGTGAAAAGCAGTTAAGAGTGAGTTAGGCTCTTATTGGAGGTCGTGTATATTTGGCCTGTTGATGTAGAAGGAAGTGGTGACTCTCACTCAATTAGTGGAGATTCAGGAGGTGTGAGTATGGTTGCATCATATGGGCATGGTTTCTGACTCCCACATAGTTAGAAAGAAACAACAATTGAAAAACTATAAAAAAAAGTAAAAGCAAGATGACAAAAAACACACTGCATAAACAACATAGAAGCAATCACCAAAAAAGAGAAAAGGGGGGGGGGG
>NW_006921664.1:275058-291978 GCF_000298275.1 Orycteropus afer afer | reverse complement strand
TCACCAAGAGGGCATGGGGTGTAAGAGTAACAAAGAAAATGTTGCACCTTTCCAGTCCTCAGTGTCCGGAATGTCCTTGTGCTCCTGGCAAGTGGAGCCCGTTCTTAATTCCCTGGAATCTGAGAGAATGTTTCTCTTTCAATATCCAAAATGGTTGCTTCTGTTGTTGTTGTTAGGTGCTGTCAAATCATTTCCAACTCATAGCCACCCCATGCACAGCAGACCAAAACACCGCCCGATCCCGCTCCCGCTCCATGATCCCGGCTATACTTGAGCCCATCGTCACAGCCACCATGTCAATCCATCTGGTTGAAGGTCTTCCTCCCTTTCGTCAACTCTCCACCTTACCAAGCATGACATCCTACTCCAGGGAATGGTCCCTTCTGACAACATGACCAAAGTAGGTGAGACAAAGTCTGGCTATTCTCTCTTCTAAGGAGAATTTTGGCTGCTTTTCCTCCAGGACAGATCTGTTAGTTCTTTTAGCAGTCCATGGTACTTTCAGCCTTCTTTACCAGCACCACAACTCAAAAGCATCAACTCTTCTTTGGTCTTCCTTATTCATTATCCAGCTCTCACATGCATACGAGGCAATTGGAAATACCATGGTTTGTGTCAGGCGTACCCTAGTCCCCAAGGAGACATCCTTGCTCCTCAGCACTTGAAAGAGTTCCTTCACTGCTGACTTGCCTAGTGCTACACATTGTCTAACGTCTTTACTACTGCTTCCATTGGCATCGACTGTAAAAATAAGCAGTGTGAATTCTTTGACAACCTCAATCTTTTCTCCATTTATCTAGATGCTGCTTATTGGTCCAGTTGTAAGGATTTTTGTTTTCTTTGTATTGAGATGCAATCCATACTGCAGTCGCTATTCTTTGATCTTCATCAGTAAGTTCCTCAAGTAATCCTCACTTTCAGCAAGCAAAGTTGTATCATCAGTGTATCTCAGGTTGTTAATGATTCTTCCTCCAATCCTGATACCATGTTTTTCTTAATATAGTCCAACTTCTCAGATTATTTGCTCAGCATATAGATTAAATAAGTGTGGGGAAAGGATACAACTCTGATGTGCTCCCTTCTTGATTTTAAATCATGTAGTGTCCCCTTGTTCCATTCGAATGACAGCCTCCTGGCTAATGTACAGGTTCCTCATGAGTACAATCAAGTGTTTGGGAATTCCCATTCTTCTCAATGTTATCCATAATTTGTCATGATCCACATGATAAAATGCCTTTGCATAGTAAATAAAACACAAGTTAACATCCTTCTGGTATTCTTTGCCTTGAGTCAAGATCCATCTGACAACAGCTATATCCCTTGTTCTATATCCTCTTCTGAATCCAGCTTGCACCTCTGGAGTTCTCTGTCTATATATTCCTGCAACTGTTTTTTGAATTATTTTCAGTAAGATCTTACTTGTGTGCAATATTAATGACATTGTTTGATAATTTCCACATTCTGTGGGATCACCTTTCTTTGGAATGGGTACAGATATGGATCTCTCCAGTCAGTTTTCCAGGTAGCTGTCTTCCAAATCTCTTGGCATAACCGAGTGAGTGCCAGTGTGGCATCCATTTGTTGAAATATCTCAATGGGTATTCCATCAATTCCTGGAGCCTTGTTCTTTGCCAATTCCTTCATTGCAGCTTTGACTTCCTCCTTCAATACCATTGGTTCTAGATCATATGTCACCTCCTGAAATGTATGAAGATCAATCAGTTCTTTTTGGTACAGTGACTCTGTGTATTCTTGCCATCTTCTTTTGATGTTTCCTGCATCATTCAATATTTTGCCCATAAAATCTCTCAATTTTGCAACTCAAGGCTTAATTTTTTTCTTCAATGCTTTCAGCTTGAGAGATGTTGAGCATGTTCTTCCCTTTTGGTTTTCTAACTCTAGGTCTTTGCACATTTTGTTATAGTAATTGGCTTTGTCTGCTCGAGCTGCTCTTTGAAATCTTCTGTTCAGCTCTTTGATCTTGTCATTTCTTCCATTTGCTTTAGCTACTCTTCACTCAAGGGCAACTCTCAGAGTCTCTTCTGTCATCCATTTTGCTCTTCTCTTCTTTTCTCAACTTTTTAGTGATCTCCTGCTTTTTTCATGGATTGCATTGCTTCTGAACATTCAAAATGGCTGCCCCCTCCTGACAGCCAAAAATCCATAGCTCAGCCCATCTCCCTCTTTGCTGCTTCCTCTTTTATTCACCACCTACCAGTCCAGTCTTTCTTGCACCTGGCTCATAGGGCTGATTTTTGGGTTAATTCTTAGGTTTTAACACCACTTGGCAATATCTAAGCTGTCTATGCCATCAAGATTGCTAACAGACTGCAGCCCCATGTGTCATCCTTTTTGGTGTTTTCATGCAGGTTCTTCTACTAGTTGGAGTTTAATCCACTTCTATATCCTTCCTATCAAAGCTCAGAGCTCCAGGTTTGTCTTCTGTATCTGTGTTAATTGGTTCCCCTTTTCTTTGTTGAAGAGGGTCTGTGTAGTTTGTCTGCTTTTTCCATCATCTTACTGGAACGCTCCCAATTCACACATCTTAAATATACAATTTGATGATGTTTGAAAAATGCATAGACTTAAGACATCCATAAACTTTTCAAGATATAGAACTATTTATCCCAGAATGTTTCTCAAGCAACTTTTCAGTCTTTCTTCTAATCCCACCAGGATCAATTACTTTTCTGAGGAAATGAGGTTTAAAAGTTGCAGTTAAGATTGTGGATCTCTCTATTTTCCATTTAATTCTGTCAGTTTTACTGCATCTATTTTGAAGGTGTACTATTAGATGTATACACATTTAGGACTGGTATATCTTCCTAATCAATGAATATTTTTGGCATTATGAAATCTTCCTATTTAACTATGTTCATACTCCTCTCTCGAAGTCATTTTGTCAGATGTAAATGTACTTATTTCAGGTCTCTTATACTTACGCATGATATGAAATGTGTTTTCTACCTTTTTACTTTTAACTTGAGCTGTAATATTTAAATAGTGCCTTTTGAAGTCACCCTACCTTAATTCTTTTGTATCTAATTTAACAACCTCTAAATTTAATTACTGTGTGTAGTCTATTCATATTTAATTTATTGAAATGTTTATATTTATATTTATATTTATTATTTTGCTCTTTGCTTTCTTTGAGTCCAGTCTTTTCTTTTTTCCTCTAGTCTTCCTTTTCTTTTCATAGGCTTCTAAATTTAATTTCTCTATTTTTTTCTATTTAACTTTTATTTTATAATTCATCTATAGATATACCCATTCTTTTTAATATATAAGTGATTTTTTAAAGCTTTATTTGTATTTTTCAACTCTATTTTTATTGAGGGAGCTCTGGTGGCATAGTGCCTAAGGCACTTGACTGCTAACCAGAAGGCTGGCGGTTCAAACCCACCAGCCACTCCTCGGAAGGAAGGTTGGGCAATCCTACTTCCGTAGTGATACTGCCTCAGAAACCCAAGGAGGGGTCGCTATGAGTCGTGGCTGACTCGACGGCACATAACAACAACAACAACAACAACATTTTTATTGAAATGAAATTTATAAGATAAAATTAACTATTTTTAAGTAAAAAATTCAATGCACAATGCTGTGTAACCATTTCAATTTAGTTCCAAAGCATTTTCATCATCCCTAAAGAAATTCCCTTAACAATTAAGCAGTTGCTCTCCATTCTTCTTTTCACCTATTCATGTCAACCACTAATCTGTAATTTGTCTGTATGGATTTACCTATTTTCAATAGTTCATATAAATGAAATCATACACTACGTTAGCTTTTGAGTCTGGCTTCTTTCACCTTGCACAATGTTTTGGAGGTTCATCTACATTGTAGTATTCTTCCTTATAGCCAAATAATATTCTGTTGCAAGGATAGTCAATATTTTTGTTTAACAATCAATCAGTTTATATGTATTTGCATTTTTTTTCATTTATTGAGTTTCATGAATAATGCTGCTATGAATATTTGTGTAAGTCTGTGTGGATGTATGTTTTCAGTGGCTGAGAAATATGGTAATGGTATGTTTAACATTATAAGGATCTTCTTAGCTGTTTTCCACAAAGGCTATATTAATTTACATTCCAACAATGAATAAAAGTTCTAATTTCTCCATATCATCACCCACACTTGTTATTTTCCTATTATTGCTATTATAACCACCTAGTGGGTTTGAAATAATATCTCACTGTGGACTGATTTGTATTTCCCTAATACTGCAAGAGACCTCTTTTAAGATTTAAAAAGCAAAGATATAACTTTGAGGACTAAAAAGTCAATGATCCAAGTCACCTCATTTGCATGCAAAAGCTGAACAATGAATAAGGAAAACAGAAGAATTGATGCATTTCAATTATGGTGCTGGCAAAGAATTTTAATATACTGGGGACTGCCAGAAGAAAGAACAAATCTATCTTAAGAAGAAGTACAACTAAATTGTCCCTTAGAAGAGAGAGAATAGAGAGACTTCATCTCAATTACTTTGGACATATTATCAGGAAGGAGCAGTGCTTGGAGAAAGATATTATGCTTAGTAAAATAGAGGATAAGTAAAAAGGAAGAAAACCCTCAAGATGAATAAACAGTGCTGTAACCATGGGTTTAAATATAGCAATGATTGTGAGGATGGTGCAAGACTAGGCAACGTTTCATTCTGTTTATCATAGGGTCATTATGCACAGGAGCAGACTCCATATCACGAAGAACAACTAATGATTTTGACTATCTTTTTAATATGCTTGTTATCTATTTGTGTTTCTTCTTTGGAGAAAAGTCAATTCAGATATTTTCTCATATTTTTAATTAGCTTATTATTTGTTGTTGTAACAATTTTGTTTGTAATTTTATATATTATAGATAGTAAACCTTTTTATATTCTTATTGGAGCCCTAGTGACAGAATGGTTAATAACTTGGTTACTAACCCAACAATAGTTGGTTTAAACCTCCTAGGTGCATGAAGGTTGAAAAGATCTAGCAATCTACCCCCATTGAAAAAAATGTATATACCCTAGGAAACCATATGGAACAGTTCTACTCTGTCGTAGGGGATTGCCATGGGTCAGAATGAACTCAGTGATAAACAACAATATATTCTGAGCCTTAATTATTTTTGTATGCTGAATACTCTATAGAATGATGAATCTACAGTCTATTTGGAGTGAAGTGTGCAGTAGTTAAGGTTGTATGTAAACTTGGCTGAGCCTGGCTGTGTAGCTGGGCAGCTTGTGGTAGTCATTCCCTACAGTGAGATTAGTAATAAACTCCATGGTTGAATCTACTAGAGCAGCTGAGTAGTTACTTTAGGGATGTGGGCTGCTTCCAGTATATAAGAATCAACTTTGAAGAAGGTCTCCCAGCTTATGCCTGCTTGACCCCGCATGTAGCTGAGTCATTGTTCAGCAGCCTGCCATGTTCCCCTGCTGATCTTGGGACTTTTAATGGACTTGAATTAATGGCCTGTCATGTGGTTTGTTAATATCAGGACTGTGCCTTTTCACTTCAACCTTGGGTTTGTCAGCCTCAGCAGCCATCAGGTGCTGGAGTGAAAAGATGCCTCAAGCTTCAGAGGGTCGGGAGAAGAGGCAGAGTTGAAGCCCAAGGTTGAGGGACTTTCACCCATTCTCTGGACCCTGGACCCTGGACCCTGGTACCTGGAACTCAGACTTCTAGCTTCCAAAATTGTGAGAATAAACTCCTGTTTATTAAAGCCATCCCATTTGTGGTATATTCCTCTCAGAGCGGCAATATGTAACCAAAACAAGTTGCTATCTTAAAAATATTTTCTTCCAATAGATAAAAATGGAGTTTTTACATTTATTTAGATGTTTAATTCTATGAGCAATATTTTATAATTTTAATGTTCAAATGTCATGCTTCTTTTATTATGTCTACTCCTAATAACTTTGTTGTTTTGATTGTATTATTAATGGGTTTAATTTGTCAATTTAAATTTTGGATTATTTGATGCTATTATATTAATACATAATTATCTATTTTATATATATTTTAAATACTGCAACCATGGTAAACACATTTGATGGTTTTAGAAGGTTTTGTGTATAAGTGTGTGTGTGTTCTAAAGGATTTTCTACATGGAAAATCATGTCATTAGAAAATAAACGAAACTATTCTTATTTTTTCTAATTTGCTTTTATTTATTCTGACTCATGGCAACACCACTTTCAACTACACTTGAAAAAGATTTTCAAGGCTGTGGCAATTCTGAAGGAAATGACCAGGCTTGTTTTCAAAGGTGTCTATGGGTAGGTTTAAACTGCCAATCTTTTGATTAGTAGTTAGTTGACTGCTTAACTATTTCTGCCACAAGACTCTGGAGGATAAAACTTCTAATATAATGTTAAATAGAATTCAGGTGAATAAACATTCTTAACTTTCTTAAAGTGGAAAATACTTTTATCATTTCCCATTAAGTATGATGTGAACTGTAGGGTTTTTGTAGAAATATTTTAGTAGCCTGGAGGAATTCTCTTCTATAAATAGAGATAATGGTGAGCATCTGTACATCTGCTTGTTGTTCAGTTGTGTATCTTCTTTGAAGAAATATCTATTCAACTATTTTGTCCATTTTTAAATGGGATTGTTTGTCTTGAGAGATTTACTCATGAGTGAATATTGGACATTATCAACTTCTATCTTTGTGTCTAATTAGATGACAATGTGATTTTTGTTTTTTATTTTATTAGTATAGTATAATACTTCATTTGCTTTCAAAGTTTAATTAGTCTTCTGAGGGCTACATATATAATCCCCTTTTATTTTGCTGAAAGATATATTTTCAAGAAATAATTCCTTGGTCTTGCAAAATTCTAGCATGTACTCTCTGGCATCACCTCTATCACAGAGGCCATATTTTCCAACTTTCACCTTCCTGTCAACAGTGATTATCAGTGCATTGTTATTGCAAGATTGGTCAATTTCAGTCTGCAAAATTTGGTAAAAATCTTCAATTTCTTCACCAATGGCATTAGTGGTTAGTGCATAAATTTGAGTAATAGTTGTATCAATTGGTTTTACTTATAGGTATATGGATATTATCTTATATCACTGACTATACATGTAAACCTCTCCAGATGACATATACAGGAATAAGATCAACTACAACTGTGGAAAAAGATGATGGAGAAGCTCAATATCATCAATCAGAATGAGGCTAGGGGATAACTATAACAAACAGTCAATGTCTCATATTCAGGATCAACTTGAGGCTGAAAAAATTAATGCAAGTCCATGAGGGCCAAAGTACAACCTTGAGTATATCCGACCTGAATTTAGAGACTGCTTCCAGAATAGACGTGATACACTGAACACTAATAATGGAAGAAAACTGGATAAGTTGTGGGATGACATCATACTAGAAGAAAGCAAAAGGTAACTAAAAAGACAGTAAAAAAAGAAAAGACTGAGGTTCCAGTAAGATGGAGAAATAGGCAGACAAACTACACAGATCCTCCTGAACAAAGAAAAGATAAACCAATTAATACAAATACAGATCATAATCCTGGAGCCCTGAACTTTGAAAGGAAGGATACAGAAGTAGAATAAACTCCAACTAATAGAAGAACCTGCATGAAAACAGAAAAAGTAGACATTCTGAGTTGTGGACTTCAGTGATCCTGATGACATAGACAGCTTGGGTATAGCCAAGTGGTGCTAGGACCTAAGAATTAACCTAAAAATTGGCCCTGGTAGCCAGAGGGTGCTTGGAGTACTGCACTGGTATCTGGAAAATAAAATGAGAAGCAACAAACAGGTAGATGGGCTGAGCTGTAGACTTTTGACTCTCCAGAGGGTGCAGTCATTTTAAATGTTTACAAGCAGTTTGACCATTTTGAATATTTAAAGTGACAGCATTCTCTCAGATTCGAGGGACCTAAGGATAAGCTCCACTTGCTGGGGACTACAAGGACATGCCAGACACTGAGGACTAAAGGTGCAATATTCCCCTTGTTACTCTTATTCCCCACACCCTTTCAGTGAACAGAGGTGTGACCATCCCTCACTCCCACCCACCACCTAGGCTGGCAGAAATTCCATCCCAGTCTGTGTGTTCTGACGGAACCTGAATGCCCTGTCCCACCCTGACCTGTTTTTTGTTTGTTTTTAAATAATAATTATTATTATTACTATGGTCCTTTTTATAACTATTCTTTCTTCATTTCCCAGGTTCTAGTCTTTGTTTTTTTCTCTCTTCCAATTTCCTGGTTCCCATTTTTTTTTTTTCTTTCTTATGGTTCTCCCCATCCTTTTTTTGTCCTTTTGCATTTTCCCCATTTTTTTCATTGTTCTCCTGGTCTACCTCTTTTTTCTTATTTTCACCTACCCAGATTTTTTTTTTCTTTTTCTTTTCATATTTCTTTTGTTTTTCAAAATATTTATTGCAGTTTGTTTTTGGTCCTCTTGATTTTACTTTTCTCATGTTTTTTTAATTGCTGTTTTTGCCTAACAGTGTAGAAGACAGCAACCATGCCCATATAACTCAATCACTCTCACACCTCCTGCAGCAACACTTACTGAGTGAGAGTCACTACTTCTTTCTGAACAAACTGGACTTTGATACATGACTCCCAATCAGAGTCTGACTCACCCTGAATGACTCTTCACAAATAGTTAACAGAGATCTGTGCAGCCACTCTCATTCTGTATCACACCCACCAAGAGACAGGTGGTGAGTCCATAAGTGCTGTCAACTAGTGAATAGAGGAACACAGAAACCTGCATACACAGATATATTAAAATAAATAATAATAAACAAAAATCTTGGACAATTCACTCCAACATACAATCACCAATTAAATATAAATACAACAAAGTCACAATGTCTCAGAGAAAACAGACCATCACAGTCTACACAAAGAACCAAGATAAAGCAGTAGAAACAAGGGAGCAAGATAAAGACCCAGAACACATTCTTGAGAAAAAGGCCACATTGGAACTCCCTGATAAGGAACTCAAAAGAATTACCCTTAGGTACCTTCAACAGATTGAGAGACAGATCAAGGAAAACACTGACAATATTAGGAAAACACAGATAAAACCCTAAACAATTTTGGAAGACAATATAAGAAAAACATGACAAAACAAATGAAAAATTACAAATGATACATTTTTTTTTAATTGTGATTTAGGTGAAAATTTACAGAGCAAATTCACTTTCCATACAACATTTCACACATACATTGTCTCATGGTATTGACTACAATTTACCCCAATGCAACAGTGCCCCTCCCACTTCCTCCTGATGGTTACTTCTTCCCTGTGTCCATCCCTCCATGCACTCCTGTGCCCTGAAATGTCTCCGTGTACATAAACAGCTCTTCTTTCTCCCATGATTATTCTGTCCAAGGAGTGTATCTACCTCAGTACATGTTCATCTTATATGCCTGTCTTTTGTTTGGCTGGAAGCCACAGATGTGGGTTCAATTCCAGACCTGAAGGGCCTCTAGGGACCATAGTCTCAGTGGTTCCACCAGGCTCTATCAGACTAGGAAACCTGGCACCTTTTGTTTTGTTTTCCAAATGATTTTGAGGTTTGTGCCACATTCTCCCTTTCTATCCAGGATCTCATCCATAGATCCCCCTATGAGTGGTTGACAGTGGTAGCTGGGTACCATTTCTGGGTTCTCAATTCTATTCCATTGGTCTATGTGTCTGTCATTGTACCAATACCAGGCGGTTTTGACTACTCTGGCTTTATAGGAGGTTTGGAGATCTGGCAGTGTAAGACCTCCTATTTTCTTCTACTTCTTCAATAGCGCTTTGCTTATCTGGAGTCTCTTTCCTTTCCAAACATAGTGAATGTTTTTTCCATATCCTTAAAAATTGTTGATAGGATCTGGATTGGGATTGCATTGAATGTATAGATTGCTTTGGATCGAAATGACATTTTCACAATGTTCAATCTACCTATCCACAAGCATGGTATATTCTTCCATCTAAGTAATCTCTTATGGTTTATTGAAGTAGTTTTTTAGTTTTCTTTGCATAGGTATTTTGTGTCCCTGGTAAGATTTATTCCCAAGTATATTACTATTTTGGTAGCTATTGTAAATGGTGTTGATGTCCTTATTTCTTTTACAGCAATTGCTTCACTGGTATAGAGGAATCCAACTGATTTTGGGATGTTGATCTTGTATCCTGCCACTATGCTAAATCTTTCAATCAGTTCCAGTAGATTTTTGACTGAGTCTCTTGGGTTTTCTAGGTATAGGATCATATCATCAGCAAATAGGGATAGTTTGACTTCTTCTTTACCAATTTGAATGCATTTGATTTCCCTTTCTTGCCTTATGGCCCTGGCTGGGACTTCCTGCATCATGTTGAATAGAAGTGGTGATAGCGAGCATCCTTGTCTGGTTCCTGTTTGCAAGGGAAATGGTGTCAGTCTTTCTCCATTGAGAATAATGTTACCTGTTGGTTTTGCATAGATTCCCTTTATTATGTTGAGGAATGTCCCTTTCATTCCTATTTTTCTGAGAGTTTTGATCAGGAATGGGTGTTGGATTTTATCAAATGTCTTTTCTACATCAATTGATATGATCATGTGATTCTTTTCCTTTGTTTTATTTATGGGGTAGATGATGTTGACAGCTTTTCTAATGTTGAACCATCCCTGCATACCTGATATGAACCCCACTTGGTCATAATGAATGATTTTCTTGATATTTTGTTGGAGTGTATTGGCTAGGATTTTGTTGAAGATTTTTGCATCTATATTCATGAGGGATATTTTTCTGTAGTTTTCCTTTTGAGTGATATCTTTGCTTGGTTTTGGTATCAAGGTTATGCGTGCTTCATAAAATGAGTTAGGGAGGATTCCATCTTTTTCTATGTGTTGAAATAGTTGAGTAGGAATGGTGTCAGCTCTTCTCTGAATGTTTGGTAGAATTCTCCAGTGAAATCGTCTGGGCCAGGACATTTTTAAGTTGGTAAATTTTTGATGACCTGTTCAATTTCTTCTTTTGTTACGGATCTGTTCAACTTTTCCACATCAGTCTGTGTTAGTTTATGTTAGGGGTGTGTTTCTAGAAATCTGTCCATTTCTTCCAGATTTCAAATTGGTGTAATACAGTTTTTCATAGTATCTTGATATTATCCTTTTTATTTCAGTTGTTTCTGTTGTGATGTCACCAATTCCATTTGTTATTCATGTTATTTGTATTCTTTCCTCATTTCATTGTTAAATTTGACAGTGGTTTGTCAATTTTATTGATCTTTTCAAAAAGCAACTTCTAGTCTTGTTTATTTTTTCTATTGTCTTTCTCTTTTCTGTTTCAATGATTTCTGTTAAATCTTGATTATTTCCTTTCTTCTGGTGCCTCTAGGCTTTTCTTGCTGTTATTTTTCTAATTGTTGGAGATGTTGATTTAAAGTGTTGGTTTTGGCTTTTTTGATGTGTGCATGTATTGCTACAAATAGGCCTCTCATCACTTCTTTTGCTGTATCCCAAAGATTTTGGTATGTTGTGTTTTCATTCTCTTTTGATTCAAGGAATTTTTGAATTTCACTTTTTATTTCTTCTCTTACTCAGTCTTTCTTAAGGAGGGTGTTGTTCAATTTCCATATGTTTGTTCTTTTTCTGTTGATCTTCCTATTGTTGATTTCAAGTTTGATCGTATTGTGATCTGAGAAGATGCGTTGTAGTATTTCAATGTTTTTTTTTTTAATTTATGAAGGCTTGCTTTATGACCTAACATATGGTCTATCATGGAAAATGTCCCATGTGAACTGGAAAAGAATGTATATCATGCAGTTGTGGGTGAAGTGCTCTGTAGATGTCTATAAGGTCACCCGGACAGAGGAGCAGTCAGCCAGAGAAATCCAGGTGAGGAGAGGGAAATCAGGCATGCCAAAAAGCAGCAGGGCGAGAGAGCAGGAGAAAGGAGATTAAAAGGCCTAGGAATCTAGACAGAGGAGGAGTCAGCTGCAGGGACCCCGGTAAGGGTAGTAGGAGAGGTTTCCAACAGGGAGACAAACTTGTCTGTCAGTTTGACCAACCATGGTGATGTGTTGATGTGGAACAAAAACACCATTTCAAGTGCTGAGGCACAAGGATATCTCCTTGAAGACTAAGGTGTTCCTGACACAAGCCATAATATTTCCAATCACCTCATATGCATGTGAGAGCTGGACAAAGAATAAGGAAGACCGAAGAAGAGTTGATGCTTTTGAGTTGTGGTGCTGGCAAGGAATGCTGAAACTACCATGGACTGTTAAAAGAACTAACAGATCTGTCCTGGAGGGAGTGCACCTGAAATGTTTCTTGGAAGCGAGAATGGCCAGACTTTGTTTTACCTATTTTGGTCATGTTGTCAGAAGTGACCATTCCTTGGAGAAGGATGCCATGCTTTGTAGGGTGGAGGGTGGATGAAAGAGGGTGGCGGGCCTTCAATGAGATGGATGGGCATGGTGGCTATGATGATGGCCTCAAGTATAGAAGGGATTGTGGAGCTGGAGTAGGATTGGCCAGTGTTGGCTGTGCATGGGGTTGCTATGAGTCAGAAATGACTTGATGGCACCTAACAACAACAACAACAATAACACTATGACTGTGGAGTCATCGATTTGCCTTTTTAACTCTTTTAAAGTCTGATTTATGTATTTTGGGGCTCTTTCATTGGATCCATAGATATTTATTATGGTTATATCTTCTTGTTCAATTGTTCCTTTAATCATTATATAATGTCCTTCCTTGTCTAGTATAGTGGTTTTTGTCTTAAAGTCAATTTGATCAGAAATCAATATTGTCAATCCTTCTCTTTTTCTAGGAGCTCTGGTAGCATAGTGCCTAAGGCACCTGACTGCTAACCAGAAGGCTGGCGGTCCAAACCCACCAGCCACTCCTCAGAAGTAAGGTTGGGCAATCCTACTTCTGTAGTGATACTGCCTCGGAAACCCAAGGAGGGGTCGCTATTGGTCGGGGCTGACTCAATGGCACTTAACAACAACAACAACACTCTTTTTCTGCTGCCATTTGCTTGATATACCTTTCTCCAAACTTTGATTTTTAGTCTATTTTGGCTTTGTCTCTAAGGTGTCTCTTGTTGGCAGCATATCTATGGATTTTGTTTTGTTATCAAGTCTGTAACTCTCCATCTCTTGAGTGGTGCATTTAATCCTTTAACATTCAGTGTAATTATTGACAAGAATGAATTGCTTGCTGTCATTTTTTATGTGTTTTTTCATGGTGTCCCTGGTTTCTTTGTTCCATATTATTTTCTGTGTTGAGCTCATTATGTTTATGAATTGTGTTATCATTTTCTTTGTTGCTGTTGTTTTAGTATTTGTTTAATATTTGTGATTGTACTCTTTTTAATTGTGATGTGAAGGTTTATCATTTTTCTTTGAGGTTAGCCTGTGATTTATAATTTTCTCCCTGAGTTTGGAATAGTTCATTCTAATTTGCAACTCTCTTGACTTTCTCACCATTTTAGAAGTTCTGTAACTACACTGTATTTTCCTTCGTTTTAGTTTGTAGTTGTCCTCATTTGCCAGTTGAAGTCTCTGGTTCCCTGTTTACAATCTTGTCAGCTTATTTTACTTTGGATATGTCCGTAGCTGTGGTTTCTGGGTTATGTCATCTTGTGTATTAATGGCCATTTGTTTTTTCTATTTTTGGTTCTCTGTTTAAAAGACTCCCTTTAGTATCCCATGTAAGATTATTCTGGTTTTAGAAAATTCCCTTAGTTTCTGCTATCTGGATATCTCCTCATTTCACCATCATATTTGAGGGACAATTTTGCTGGGTATATAATTCTTGGTTGAAAATTTTTCTCTTTCAGTTTTTATATATACCATTCCATTGCCTTCTTGCTTGCATGGTTTCTGCTGAAACATCAGAGCTTATTCTTACTGGTTGTTCTTAGTAATTAACTCCTTTTTTTTTTTTTTTTCCTGTGTGCTGCTTTGTTTGTCTTTAGCTTTAATGAGTTTGATGATGACATGTCCTGGTGATTTTCTTTTGGTGTCTATTCCTGCTTGGGGTTCATTGGACTTCCTGAATGGATATGTTCTCATCTTTCATCAGATCAAGGAAGTTCTCTTCCAACAAATCTTGGACAATTTTATCAGTGGTTTTATTTTTCTTTTCCTTTTCTGGAATTCCAATGACACATAAGTTATTCCTTTTGATGGTATCCCACATGATCCTTAAGCTTTCTTCATTTTGTTTTGATCTTTTTTTCTAATTGATCTCGTTTCATAGAAGTGTTCAGGTATTTGTCTTCAATCTCATTAGTTATGTCTTCCACTGCATCAATTCTACTCCTTTGCCTTTTCAATGTGGTATCTATTTCTGACAATTTAGTATTAATCTTCTTGATTTCTATCTGCAGATTTTGAATCATTTTTAATTTTTTATTTATTTTTCATTTTGTTCTTGTATTTTTTCCAAAATTCTTCTAGGGATTTGTCTGTGTTTTCCTTGATCTGTCTCTCAATCCTTTGAAGATACCTATATATAAGTCTTTTAAATTCCTTGTCAGGGAGTTCCAATGCTGTTTCTTCCTCAGGGAGGTGTTCTGAGTCTGTATCCTGCTCCCTTGTTTCTACCACTGTATCTTGCTTCTTTGTGTGGACTGATGGTCTTTTGTCCCCAAGACATTGTGATATTGTTGTATTTAGATCTCTTTCAACTGTTTGTGAAGAGCAGCCAAGGGTGAGTCAGGCTTTTCTTGGTGGTTGTTTATTGTGGGCTCATTGGTGGAGAAGGAGGTGGTGACTCTCACTCAGTAAGCGAAACTTTCTAGTAGTCTGTGTGACTAGGAAGTCTTTGTGGTTCCCAGTAAGTGGAGTCTGTTCTTAAATTCCTGGAATCTGGGAGAACACTGTCACTTTAAATATCCAAAATGGTCAATCTGGTTGCAAACATTCAAAATCATTGTGCCCCCCCAGGCAGGGAAAAGTCCACAGCTCAGCCCACCTTCCTCTTCTCTGATTCCCTTTTTATTCCACAGTCACCAGAGCAATCCTCTATGCAGTCCATGGCTAGCAGGGCTGATTTTTAGGTTAATTCTTAGGCCCTACCAGCACTTGGCAATATCCAAGCTGTCTGTGCCATCAGGATCACTGCCAGACTGCATTTCCATATGTCTCTTTTTGTGGTATTTTCATGCAAATTCTTCTGGTAATTAGAGTTTAGTCCACTTCCCTTTGAAGCTCAGGAGTCCAGGATTATCTTCTGTATCTGTGTTAATTTGTTTTGTTGAAGAGGGTCTGTGCAGTCTTTCTGCCTATTCCACCATTTACCAGAAATCCTCTCCCAAATGATACAAAATTTACAGATAGGAATCCAGAAGATGAATACTAAATTTTCAGAAATAGGTAACACATTGAAATGACAAAGAGTAGAATGAAATCAATGGAACACAGAATTAATGACATTGAAAACAAATACGTGAATACTTCTTTGGAAAGGGATCAACCAGAAAAAAAGGATCAAAACAAAATGAAGAAAACTTAAGATTCATATGGGATACCATCAAAAGGAATAACCTACATGTAATTGGAATTCTAGAACAGGAATAGAAAAAGAAAAACACTCAGAAAATTGTCCAATATTTGTTGGAAGATAACTACCCTGATATGGTTAGATATAAGTATGTATCAATTCAGGAAGTCAAATGAACCCCAAACAAGATAGACTACAAAAGAAAATCACCAAGACATGTCATCACCAAACTCATCAAAACCAAACAAAGAAAGAATCCATATATAAGCAGAGGAAAAACAATAAATTATCTACAAAGGACAATCAAAAAAGACTAAGTTATGATTTCTCAGCCAAAACCATGTAAGAGAGAAGGCAATGGGATGGTATGTATACAACTCTGAAAGAGAAAAATTTGAAACAAGAATTATACCACCAGCAAAATTTCCCCTCAAATATGATGGTGAAATTAGGAGTTTTCCAGATAAGCAGAAATTAAAGGACTTTCTTAAAACCAGATCAACCTTACAAGAGATACTAAAGGGAGTCCTTTGAACAGAGAATCCATAGTAGCAAAAAATAGCCAACCATTAGTAAACATGATGACATAACACAGAAACCAGCAGAGCTATGGAAGTATCCAAAATAAAATAAGCTTACAAGATTGTAAAGAGGGAATCAGAGATATCAAATGGCAAATGAGGACAACTACAAACCAAAAGAGGGAAAATACTATGTAGTTACACAACTTCTAAATGATGAAGGAGTCAAGAGAGTTGCAAGATAGAATGGACTGTTCTATACTCAGGGAGAAAATTATGAATCAAAGGGTAATCTCAAGAAAAATGATAAACCTTCATATCACAATAAAAAAGAGGACAAGCACAATTTTGCAAATACTAAAACAATAGCAACAAAGGAAATGATAACACAATTCAGAAACATAATGAGCTCAGCACAGAAAATTATATGGAACAATGAAACAAAGAACACCATGAAAAAACACATAAAAAAATGACAGCAATTGATTCATACTTGTGAATAACTATACTGAATGTCAATAGATTAAATGCACCATATAGGAGATGGAGAGTTGCAGACTGGATAAGAAAATATAACCCATTAATATGCTGTCTACAAGAGACACACCTTAGAGAAAAAGACAGAAATAAACTGAAAATCAAAGGTTGGAAAAATATATATCAAACAAATGGCAACCAAAATAGAGCAGGAGTGGAGTGGCAATATTAATTTCTGATAACATTGACTTTAGAGCAAAAAACACCAGAAGAGACAAGGAAAGACATTGTATAATGGCTAAATGATCAATTGTACAAGAAGATATAACCACAATAAATGTCTATGGACCCAATAAAAGAGCCCCAAAATACATAAATAGGAGTTTAACAGAATTAAAAAGACAAATAGATGACTACATAGTCACATTAGGAGACATTAATACATCAC
>NW_006921664.1:263039-269910 GCF_000298275.1 Orycteropus afer afer | reverse complement strand
TTAAAACAACATTTCCAACAATTAGAAAAAAGAACAGCAACAAAAGCCTACAGTCATCAGAAGAAAAGAAATAATAAAGATTCTAGCAGAAATAAATGTAACAGGAAATAGAAAAACAAAAGAAAAAATCAACAAGATGAGAATTTTTTTTTTTTTTTTAAGATTTATAAAATTAAGAAACCACTGGCAAATTTAAAAATGGAAAAGAGGGAGAGAATACAAATAACATAAATAAGAAACAAAATTTGAACAGGTCATAAAAAAACAAAAAAGTCCTAGCCCTGATTGTTTCACTGGAGAATTCTACCAAACATTCAGAGAAGAACTAACATCGATTCTACTTAAACTATACCAAAACATAGAAAGGGATGGAATCCTCCCAAATTCATTTTATGATGCAAGCATAGCCTTGTTACTAAAACCAGGCAAAGGCATCACTCAAATGGAAAGTTACAGAGCAGTATCCCTCATGAATATAGATGCAGAAATCTTCAACAAAATCTTAGCCAATTGACTCCAAAGACATATTCAAAATATAATTCAATATAACCAAGTGAGGTTCATGTCAGGAATGAAAAGATGGTTCAATATTAGAAAAACAATAACCGTCATCCATCACATAAATAAAATAAAGGGGAAGAACCACATGATCATATGATGCAGAAAAGGCATTTGATAAAATCCAATACCCATTCTTGATCAAAACTCTAAGCAAAATAAGAGTGGAAGGGGCATTCCTCAAATTAGTAAAGGGCATCAATGCAGAACCAACAGCCAACATTATTCTCAATGGAAAGAGATTGAAACCATTCTCCTTGCAAGCAGGAACCAGACAAGGATGCCCTCTATCACAACTTCTATTCAACACTGTATTAGAAGTCCTAGGCAGGGTAATAAGGCAAGAAAGGGAAATCAGAGGGATCCAAATTAGTAAGGAAGAACTCAAACTATCCCTATTTGCTAATGATATGATCCTATACCTAGAAAACCCAAGGCACTCAGTAGAAAAAACAAAACAAACAACCTGCAAGAACTAATTTGAGAGACTTAGCTTAGTGGAGGGATAAAAGACCAACATCCAAAAATCAGTTGGATTCCTCTACATCAGCAAAGATATTGATGAAAAGGAATTGAGGAAATGAATGCCATTTACAGTAGCTACCAAAAAAATAAAATATTTGGGAATAAATCCTTCCAGGAACACAAAAGACCTATACAAAGACAACTACAAAACACTACTTCAAGAAACCATAAGAGATCTAAATGAATGGAAAAACAAACCATGCTCATGGATAGGAAGATGTAACACTGTGCAAATATCAATTTTACCTAAGACAATCGATACATTTCATGGAATCCAACCCAGATCCCATCAACATTCTTTAAGGATATTGAAAAAACAGTCCATATACACATATATGGAAAGGAAAGAGGCTTCACATAAGCAAAGCACTACTGAAAATGAACAAAGTAGGTGGTCTTACACTCCCAGGTCTCAAAACCTGCTTTTAACCCATAGTAGTCAAAACTGCCTTGTATTGGTACAATGACACATACATAAACCAATGGAATAGAATTGAGAACCAAGAAATAGATCCATCAAGCTATGGTCAGTTGATCTTTGACAAAGATCAATGAGGAAGGGACAGTCTGTTTAACAGATGGTGCTGGAAATAGTGTTTTCAAAAAACTGAAGTAAGATGTGTACCTCACACAATACACAAAAACTCCAGATGGACCAAAGACTTAAATGTGAAACCCAAAACTATAAAGTGTCTCAAGGAAAAACTAGGGGAAAATTTAGGAATATATGGTATAAATAGACTATCAAGCATAACACAAAATGCACAAACAGCAGAAAATAAACTAGATGAATGGGACCTTCTAAAAATTAATTTTTATGTGCTTTCAAAGACTTCTCCAAAAGACTAAAAAGAAAACCTACAGATTGGGAAAAATATATTTGGCAATGACATATCTGACAAAGGATGTATCTCTAAAATTTATAGAAAACTCCAACACCTCAACAACAAAAAGACAAATAATCTAATTAAAAAATTGGCAGAAGAAATGGATAGACACTTCACCAAAGAAGATATTCAGGCAGCAAACAAACACATAAAAAAAAAAAAGGTATATGATCATTAACCATTAGAGAGAGGCAAAGCAAAACATCAATGAGATACCATCTTGCCCCAGCACTAGTTGTTGTTGTTGTTGTTCTGTGCCCTCGAGTCGGACTTGACTCATAGCGACCCCTCTTTGTGTTTTTGAGGCAGTATCACTATGGAAGTAGATTGCCCCATCTTCCTTCCAAGGCGTAGCTGGTGGATTTGAACCGCAAGCCTTCTGGTTAGCAGTCAAGTGCCTTAGGCACTAAGCTACCAGAGCTACTCCAGCACTAGTAACAAAGTGCAAAAAGAGAGAAAAGAACAAATGCTAGTGAGGATGTGGAAAGATTGGGACTCTCATACTCTGCTGGGGGGAATGTCAAATGGTACAGCCACTATGGGAAGCAGTATGGTGATTCTTTACAAAATTGAAATTAGATATACCACTTGACCCAGGCATTCCATTACTAGATATATGTCCTAAAGAAATGAGAGCCAGGACAAGAACAGATGTATGCACAGTGATGTTCACCACACCACTGTTTAAAATAGCCAAAAGATGGAAACAACTTAAGTGCCCATGAAAAGAAGAACGGATAAGCAAACTATGGTACATAATCACAGTGGAATACTATGCAACCTTAAAGAGTAATATAGAGTCTGCAAAACACCACATAATGAGGATAAACTTGGAGGACATTGTGCTGAGTGAAATAAGTCAATCACAGAAGAACTAATATTGTATTAGTCTATTATTGTAAAAAGTCAAGGAAAGGTTTCTATATGGGAAGGAAATGTTCTTTGTTAGTTAACATGGGTTAGAGAAGAGAGGAGAGAATACTGCTAGATAGTCTAGGAGCTCTGGTAGCATAGTGCCTAAGGCACTTGGCTGCTAACCAGAAGGCTGGTGGTTCAAACTCACCAGCAACTTCTCGGAAGGAAGGTTGGGCAATCCTGCTTCCGTAGTGATACTGCCTCAGAAACCCAAGGAGGGGTCGCTATGAGTCGGGGACGACTCAACAGCAAACAACAATAGGCAGCGACAAGTACTTATTTGGGTGAAGGGGAAGGGCAACGTACCAAATGTGAGTCATTAAAACAGTGGTATTGAGGAAGAGGATGATATAGAGAAGTGCATGGGAGGTACGGACAACAGGGATGAGCTCTTTTGAATATACAGTACTGCATTGTTAGTGAAGGCAAACATTTATCTATGGGAAGACAGATGGATGAATAGGCTGAACAATTAGGTATGTCTATATGGGGAGGACTGTGCCCATGACCATGAATAAGGTTAGCAAATAATGTTTCTACAAATGTATTTTTAGTTCCATAAGAATTCCCAGGTATATAGTAGAGCTTACAAGGGACAAGGTTGTAGTCACTTCTTGGTCACAGACAGCTACCCAGCGAGAGCAAGTAGTTGCACCTGTGGGCTTGGCACCATGGTCACAGGGGACATCAAGCTCAATTGGTATAACATACTACACAAAACATTGTTCCATCTCCTACTCTGATGAGTAGCAACTGAGATCTTAAAAGCTTGCGAGCAGCAGTCTAGATGCAATGATGGGCAAAGAATGATGAAGAAAACCCAAAACACGTGGAAACCATTAGTCTAAGAGACTGATACACCATGCAATCCTCAGCCTATATACCTATATGTCTATGAGACCAGAAGAACTACCCAGCTACCACTGTCAACCACTTGGAGGATTTCTGTAGGATATCCTGGATATAGTGGAAGAACAATGTGGAACAAAATTCAAAATCACGAAGAAAAAAAAAAGGGGGACCATGTTTGCTGGTCGGATAGAGCTTGGTGGAATCCCTAAGACTATGGCCTCTAGCTGCCCTTCAGGTCTGGAGTTAATCCCACTCCTGTGGCTATATTAGATAGATACAATCTTTGGACAGAGCAATCCTGGGAGAATACAAGGGCTGTGTATGCACAGGGAGACAGCTCAAGGCCCAGGAGTGCATGGGAGGGAAGGACACAAGGGAAGAGGTAACTATAAGGAGGAAGTAGGAAGAGAGCTGTTGCATTGTGGGAAATTATAGTGAATGTCATGATACAAAGTATATGTGAACTGCTATATGAAAAATGAATTTGCTCTTTAAACTTTCATCCAAACCACAATAAAAATTAAAAGAAAAAAAAAAAAAGACCAAAATGTATGTCAGAAGGGACTCTGCAACTTGATCTTGAATGTAGAGTACCTAAAGCAAATAGAAGGACAACTTGAGAAGACAAAGTAAAGTATTATAATGAAACATGGAAGACTTTAGAGTTAGAAAAGCAAGAATAGACCACAATTGACTTCTCACGTTGAAGGAACCAAAGCAAAAATTGAAGGTTTGAGTTGTTATATTAAAGCAGTCTATGTATAAAATAAGGAGCTCTGGTACCACAGTGCCTAAGGCACTTGACTGCTAACCAGAAGGCTGGTGGTTCAAACCCACAAACCCCACAGCCCCTCTGGGGAAGCAAGACTGGGCAAATGAATTCTGTAAAGATTTACCACCTCAGAAGCCCAGTGGGGATGGCTATGAGTAAAAATAGACTCCATGGCAGTGAGTTTGGTTTATTTGGTTTATGAAAAAACTATTGAACAATGTAAAGAATATCCAAAGAAGATGGAAGGAATACAAAGAGTCACAATACCAAAACAAATTGGTAAAAGTTCAACTATTTTTTCTTTGTTGTTATGATGTGCCGCCGAGTCGGACCTGACTCATAGCGACCCATCTTTGGGTTTCCAAGGCAGTATCACTACGGAAGTAGATTGCCCTATTTTCCTTCCAAGGAGTGGCTGATGGGTTTGAATTGCCAGCCTTCTGGTTAGCAGTCAAGTGCCTTAGGTACTATGCTACCAGAGCTCCTTCAACTATTTTAGGAGGTAGCATTTAATCAACAATAAATGATTGAAGGAAGAAGTACAAGCTGCACTGAAATCTTGGCCAAATCAGTAACCAGGAATTGACAGCCTACCAATTGAGATATTTTAACAAACTGATGCAACCCTGGAAGTATTCATGTCTAAGACAAGAAATTTGGAAGAGAGCTACCTTGCAAACTGAGTGGAAGAAATCCATATTTGTGCTCATTTCAAAGGGAGATGATCCAAAACAATGTAGAAATTGTTGAACAATATCATTCATATTATACAGCACACATTTTTTTTTTTTTTTTTGCTGAGGATAATATTAATATGGTCACAGTAGTACATCAACAGGGAACTCTGAAATTCTGGCTGTACTAAGAAGAGGATATGGAATGACAGATTTGCTGATGACAGATGGATCTTGGGTGAAAGAGAATACCAGAAAGATGTTTACCTGTGTTTTATTGACTCTGCAAAGGCATTCAACTGTGTGGATCATGATGAATTATGGATAACATTGTGAAGAACGGAAATTCCAGAACACTTAATTGTGCTCATATGGAATCTGTATATAGAACAAGAACCAGTAGTTCAAAGAAAACAAGAGAATACTGCATGGTTTAAGATCAGGAAATGTGTGGGTCAGGGTTGCATACTTTCACCATACTTAATTTCCATGCTGAGCAAATAATCTGAGAACCTGGACTATATGAGGACAGTAGCATCAGGATTGGGAAAGACTCATTGACAATCTGCTATAAGCAGATGACAACCTTACTTTCTGAAAGTGAAGACAAGTTGAAGCACTTGATGATGGAGATCAAAGACTACAGCCTTCAGTATGGGTTACACCTTAACAAACCAAAACCAAACTCACTGCCATGGAGTTGGACCCAACTCATAGTGACACCTCCTTGGGTTTTGGAGGTGGTATCACTGTGGAGGTACATTGCCCAACCTTCCTTCCAAGGAGTAGCTGGTGGGTTTGAACTGCCAGGCTTCTGGTTAGCTATCAAACATCTTAGGTACTACACCACCAGAGATCTTACTTTAACATAAAGAAAACAAAAATCTTCTCTTTCAACTGATAGTCAACATCATGATAAAAGGAGAAAGGATTGCAGTCGTCAAATATTTGTGTTTACTTGAATCCACAATTAAATCCAATGGAAACAATAGTCCAAGAAATAAAACTACATACTGCATTGGGGAAATCTACTGCAAACATCTTCTTTAAAGTGTTATAAAGCAAAGATGTCACTCTGAGGGCTAAGGTACCCATGTCCCACGCCATGGAATTTTAAGTTACTTCATATGCATGCAAAAGCTGAACTCCAGATAAGGAAGACCAAAGAACAATTGATGCCTTTGAATTATGGTGTTAGTGAAAAATATTGAATATACCATGGACTTCCAGAAGAATGAACAAATCCACCTTGGAAGAAGTACAGTCAGACTGCTCCTTAGAAGCAAGGATTATGGGACTTTGTCTATTGTATTCTGGGCATGTTATCAGAAGGAACCAGTCCCTGGAGAAGGACATGATGCTTGGTAAAACAGAGGATTAGTGAAAAAGAGGAAGACCTTCATGAAATGACAGGACAAAGTGCTGCAGCTAGGGTCTCAAGCACAGGAACAATCGGAAGGATGATGCAGGACTGGGCAGTGTTCTTTTCTGTTGCACAGGAGGCTGCTGTGAGTCAGAGCTGAGTTAATGGTACCTATCAACACCGATCATAATATGTTTACAGGAAGTACTATTTTTGTCATTCTGCCTGAAAACTCTGCAACATTTCTTGAGGTGCATGTCTGCTACTGATAAATTATTATTAACATTGTTTATGTGTGAACATGTCTTATTTTACTTTTATTTTT
>NW_006921664.1:245333-262816 GCF_000298275.1 Orycteropus afer afer | reverse complement strand
CTTAGCCACTATGCCACCAGAGCTCCCTTTTTGTAATTTGAAGTTTGATATATTTGTCCTTCTCTATATACCATACTCTTTTATTCTATCTGCTTCTAAGATTTTACATTTATCAGTGTTTTGTTAGGATTTTGTTTGTTTTTTGTTTTGTTTTTTGGAGTGGCCTTGGGAAACAGCCAGACCAATTAAAGGAGATGATTGATAGGAGGTCAAGGCTTTTGGTTCCACCCAGTCAGTGGCCTAGGGCCCAATGCATAGGAATGAAAAATAGTCAAGGTGAAAATAAGATGAAATTGGAATGTTTGAAAAGTGTTATGTGTTTTGGATTATGTGTTTATCTGAATGTATTATGGATATTCAATGTTCTTTTACCTAGTTGTATATTAGAAATTAATATTTGGTACAGATAGCAACATGTAAATCTGCCTTCAGCCAATACTTCATTGGATATATTAAAAGAGGAACTAGAGTTTGTCCAAAAGAAGCACAGGCTTTTTGTATCAAGCATTAGCCTTGTAGAGTATTGGGGGCTTAAGTGAAAAATCTGAGCCCCACCCAGAACATTCAGAGTGAGGAAATTTGCATTTGAAAAGAATGAGGTTCCCATCCAGAACTGAGAGAATAGAAAATTTGCATTTGAAGGAAGAATCAGCAGAGAAGGAAAAAAAAAAAAGAAAAGAAAATGGCTGTTCTCCTTTTTGAATTTCAAGCAAATGGTTGGGCTTTGGGTGTGTGGTGGTCATGTATTTGTGTAAACTTGGCTAGACCTGATTGAGTGGCTGGGCAGCTGGATGTAGTATTCCCCATGATGAGACTGGTAATCAACTCCATGGTGGAAGCTACTGGGAGCAGCTGAGTAGCTGCCTTTGGGTATGAATCTGCTTCCCATATATAAGCAGCAGCTTTGTGAATGGTCTCTAGACCATGGCATGCTTGGACCCTGCATGTAGACATGTCGTTGCTCAGCAGCCTGTCGTGCTCTGCCGACCTTGGGACTTACAGTGGACTTTAATCAGTGGCCTGCCGTGTGGTTTGGCAACATCAGGACTGTGCCTTTTTACTTGTCAAACTTGAAGCTTCTCAGCCTCAGCAGCCAGCAACTGTCTGAGTGAATAAACACCGCTAATTCCAGTGGGAGCTCTGGTAGCATAGTGGCTAAGACACTTGCCTGCTAACCAGACAGCTGGCGGTTCAAACCCACCAGCCACTCCTCGGAAGGAAGGTTGGGCAATCCTACTTCCGTAGTGATACTGCCTCGGAAACCCAAGGAGGGGTCGCTATGAGTCGGGGCCAACTCGACGGCACATAACAACAACAACAACAATTCCAGTGGGCTGGGAGCAGGAGGCAGAGCTGGACCCCAAGGTTGAGGGGCTTTTACCCAGCCCCTAGAGCCTGGCACTTTGAACTTAGACTAAAAGCTTCCAAACTGTGAGAGAATAAACTCCTGTTTGCTAAGGCCATCCCATTTGTGGTATATATTCTTGACAGAGTGGTACTAGGTAACCAGATCAGAGTGCATCAAGGCATGAAAGTCATAACCCATGACAAAAACCTCTTCCAGGACTGGAAGTTAAAGGAAGCTGGTGAGTAGCTAGCCTGATATACTGCTCACTTGAGGTGACCACCTGGTCCACTTGATGAGTGGAAGTAGAAGAAGTGCAGCAATTAAGAAATGGGCTGAGTTTGGCATATGTTGACAAAGCCCATACCATCTAGGGATGAGAGGAAGGACTGACTGGTCTGCAGTTCAGGGAGTTGTGTGGACTTCTAAGACTACACATGTTGACCTAGTCCATGGGGGTGAGAGATGAGACAGAGAAAAGGGACTGGCTGGTCTGAAGGCAGGTATGTGTGTGAACTCCTAAATTTATAGCTGGTAGCCATGACCTAGCTTGGATGACAAGGGCTGAGCTGACCAGAACCTGAACAAATGAACATGAAGATGTTTGACACTGAGCTGTTGTAAATTGCTGTAATTCAATGGCTTGCCCTATACTGGACTTTGTTTATAGATGAAAATGCTAAAAGTTCCAAATGGAACAGAAGATTCCTCAGAGAAACGAACATGCTTGTCTTCCCAGAGGACTGGTTTGATATGGATGAACAGTTTAAAAATTGGCTATCTAAAATGGGGGAGATAAAGGCATGAATTGGCTGGCTTACATGTTTTCAAATGTGTGCTTATACTAAATATAAAATGTAAATGGGACTAATGCATTTTTGGTTGCAAATGTATTAGCTGTGTCATGTTAGGTGCAAGTATGACTTTATCATTATCTTTATTTAGAGATTATGTATGGTTTAAGGAGATGTGTACAGGTACCAAGTTGACAAGGGGTGAATTATGGTAGTTACCATCATGTGTCAACTTGGTTTGGCTCTGATTTTGAATATCAGGGCAGTTGAGTGTAGCTATTTGCCATGATGAGATTGAATGTAGTATAGTCACCTTCATGATGGAATCTGCTGGACAGTTGGCTTTGGGGTATGACCTGCTTCCAGTATATATGGAGAACTTTTGGGAAAGGTCTCTAGCTCATTACTCCTTTTGGGGTTGTGGTTCTGGCCAATCATCATCTCCAGTTCCTGGACTTGAACCAGTTGCTTGTAGTGTTGCCTATTGATCTTGGGATTGTTGCCTGCTCATCTGTGAGCCAAAAATCTGCAATTTTGCCTGTTGATCTTTGATTTGCTGACCTCAACAGCCACAAGCCTGCTATACTGACTGCTAATCTTGAGTTTGTCAGTCTCTTTCAGCTATATAAAGGAGCTCTGGTAGTATAGTGGTTAAGGCATTTGGCTATTAACCAGATGGTTGGTGGTTCAAACTTACCAGCTTTTCTGTGGAAGAAAGATGGGGCAGTCTGAGTCTATAAAGATTCATAGCCTTGGAAACCCAATGGGGACCACTATGAGTTGGAATCAACTTGAGGAGAATGAGTTAAGTTTTTGGTTTTCAGCTGTGTGAGTTAGGAAAAGCCTCCAGCTTGCTTTAATGGGCCAGGAAAGCAGAGCTGAAGCCCAAAGTCAAGGGGTGTTGTTCTGGTCATCTAGTGCTACTCTAACAGAAAATACCACAAGTGGATGTCTAACAAACAAGGATTTAGTCTCTTACAGTTCAGGAGGCTAGAAGTCTGAGTTCAAAGTGCCAGTTCTTGGGGCTGAGTGAAGGTCCTTCGACCTTGGGTTTCAACTCTGCCTCTTGCTTCCACACCACTGGAGCTGGAGGCATCTCTTAATTCAGACAGCTGCTGGTCACTGAGGCTGGCAAACTCAAGGGCAAAAAGTAAAATGACATAGTCCCCAAGATTATCAAGCAACCCAGCAGGCCACTAGTTCAAGTCCAGAAACAGTCCCAAAAGCAGCAGGTAACATGGCAGGCTGCTGAATGAAGACTCAGCTAAATGCAGGATCCAAGTGTGCCAAAAAGATGAAGACTTTTTCCAAAGTTTCTTCTTATATACTGGAAACCAAAAAAAAAAAAAAAAAAAAATCAAACTTACTGCCATCAAGTAGATTCCAACTCATAGCAACTCCCCTTGGGTTTCCAAGGGTGTAAATCTTTATAGACGTAGAGTGCCACATCTTCCTTCCACAGAGAAGCTGGTGGGTTTAGAACCACTGACCTTCTGATTAGCAGTTATATGCCTTATCCACTACACCACTGGAGATCCTTTATATAGCAGAAGCAGACCAAAATCCCTAAAGCAGGCACTCAGCTGTTCACAGTAGATTCCACCAGGGAGTTGATTACCAATCTCATCACAGGGAACAACTACATCCACCTGCCAAGCCACTCAAACCTAGGCCCAGCCAACTTGACACAAAACCTTAACTACCACAGGTCCCCACCCTGCCGCTAGAACCAGCACAAAATTCAGACTTCTAGCCTAGTCTTACCCTAGGCTGACATTATGAATTCATACTTTGAGCCTTCTAAACTGTTTTGGCTGTCTAGTGCTGCTGTTACAAACATAAAACAAATGGATGATTGTAACAAATAGTAACTAATTCTCTTACAGTTTAGGAGGCTAGAAGTCTGAGTTCAAAATGTCAGCTCTAGGAGCTGGGTGAAAGCCACTCAACCTTGGGCTTTAGCTCTGCCTCTTGTTCCTGGTCCACTGAAACTGGAAGCTTCTCTTGACTCAGACAGCTGCAGACTGCTGAGGCAGACAAACCCAAGGTCAAAAAGTGAAATGGCATAGTCCCAAAATTATCAAGCAACACAGTAGGCCACTAGTTCAAGTCCATAAACATCTCAAGATTGACAGACAATATGGCAGGCCACTGAGAGGAAACTTGGCCAAATGTAGGATCCATATGTGCCAAAAAAGCTCAGAGACCTTTCTCAAAGTGTCTTCTTATATATTGAAAGTAGAACACATCCCTAACATCGCTATTCAGTTGCTCACAGTGGAATCCAGCATGGAGTTGATTGCCAGTCTCATCATGGTGAATAAATGCATCTAAATGCCCAGTCACTCAAAACCAGGCCCAGCCAAGTTGACATATAACTTTAACTACCACATCAACTATAAGATAATAAATTTCTTTTTCTTAAAGCTGTCCACTTGTGGTATGTATGTTATAGCAGCACTATAGAACTAAGACAGCCATTTATCTCATCCAGTGTATTTTTCATTTGAGACATTATAATTTTTTTTTCTAAACTTCAGTTGGATCTTTCTTTATATCTTTTATGACTATACTAAACTTTCTTAACATAAGGAGTATAATTATAACAAAAACATTACTTTTTTTTTTTTTTTTTTTGCAAATTCTAATATCTGTGTCAGTTCTGTGCTGAATTTATGTGCAATGTTTTCCTTTCTTTACACACTTGTCATTACACAAATACCCCATGAATTATAGGTCTTACTTGTCTGGCAATTGGGATAAGGTAGAATTCCTGGCTCTGACTGAAGGTACTATTCCCACTAATCTTTTGGAATGATTATTTCCTTGGTCTTAGATAGTTTCTTCCATTGTATGTGCTTTTGTTATACCTCCTAGATGATTTTTAGTGGCCGTTCTTGCTATCAGAGTGGGTTGATAATTCATATTCTTATATGGAAGGTAAGAATCCTGCAACTGTAGTTTCATTTATCCAAGCCATGTTTTATGTACTTTGTGATGTTCAGCTTAGTTCTGTTTTGTTTGGCTTCTTTGTTTCAGCACTTTACATTTATTCTGTTTTTTTTCTGATCACCAGTGTTTTTGACATGAAGTTAGCCATTATTTATCACCGGTCCTTTGTATGTACTTTTATTTATTATTCTCAGGGTTTGGTGAGGTATAGGTTCTGAATTTCTTCAGTTTCACTGACCTATGCATCTGTCTTGAATATGATATTAAGGTTATCAATACACTTATTTAAAACATTTTTATTTTTCTGTTCTAATATTTTCACTGTCATAGGGTGTAGAGATTTTGGGTTCCATCATTTTCTGTTGAAGAATGTTATTTTTTTCTATCTGAGAATTAATTTGATTCAACTTTAACTCCAAGCTCTGTCTTTTCTATGATGAGAAGCAGCTAAAGCACCTGAGTTTTTCATCCCTTAACTTGTGGTTTTGTTTCCATGTATGTGCAGTATAAGAACCAGCCAAGGATTTGTGTAGAGTTTATATGTTTATCTTGAGGTTTGTCTTCTGTGATGCCACCTTCTCTGCTCTCCTTTTCTTGCCATTCTGATATCCCTGGTCACAGTTTTCTGACTCCTCAGCCCAGGAACACTGAGGCTCTTCATATAGTTGATTACTAATCCAACTGAAGAACTGGGATGTGAAATATGATGAAATTATACATATATATATATATATATATATATATATATATATATATGCACTCAATCTAAACTCTCTTATCCTCCACAAACTGCTTTACACCTTGAAACAGCACTTTTGATATTAAAACTATCCCACACTCACTAGTCTATCAAATTGATAAGATTCAAAATAAAATAATAAATAAAAGCACAATGCCATTCATTTATTCCTGAAATCCTACCCACATTTAATCTAGTATGTTCATTAAAATGTAATGTAATTATGATAAATAAATTTCAAATATCTTTCTATGAGATACAAATTACTACACATAAAATGATCATAAAGCAATACAGAGTAATTGTTATATTCTGAAAATTAATGTCTTCATTGTATTTTTTATTACACATGAAGCATATTGGAGAAAATAGAATCCTAAGAATTCAAATATTGCTAATTATGGCATAGTAAAGTTGTCATGGACCAATAGATTTAAAGTTATTTTTACATGAAGCTCAACATTATAGTAGAACGCACAATAGCAATCATATTCCTGTGTCGTTGGATCTTATCATATGATACAAAATTTCAGGAATGGAGAGAGTCACTTCTCTTCATTGATAACATCTGGGGAAAAAAAAAAAAAAAAGAAAAAGTTTTAACATGAAAGTTATTTGTCTTCTGAGGTAGACTTAGCTGTTTTTCAAACAAAATTTCCAAATGCTTTATTATTATTATTATTATTTTATAATACTAGAATCTAGTGAATGAAGGTGAGAATGTACAGTGATCCTCAACACTATGTACAATATCCAGTTCAAAGAGAATGTGTGTCTCTGTTTCCCTATCACACTAGCCTCTTTATACCATCCTGAACTGGATTTCATTTTCTGTAGTTAGTAAAAAGTCTGAGGTTACAGTAGTTCTTTTATTTAGTGAAAGTTGAGAGTGATCAGACCGAAAATTTGTAAAGCAGATGTTCATTTATGTTTATGAATTTTATTTCAGCCTTTATAAGGATAGTTAATCCTCCCTTTTTACAAAATGAGGCTTAAAGCACTTAATACACCCAAAAAGCAGAAACTGGACATCCACCCTACTCACAGAAATATAAAGAAACAGTTGGTTATCTTTAATGGTCTGAATGGTTTTATTTTCTCCAGTCTAGCATAACCAATAACCTTGATGATTGTTTTTATTCTGGGAAAAATATCTAATAGTACACAGACACAGTAGGAAACAAAGATTAGTCAGGCAAACCCATCTTCTCAGAGGCTCATAGGCAAATGAGATTTCAAGTATGTCTCTGGATAATTCCAAAGGGCAACATTTTATGAGTGCCTGATCTTCTGCAATATTACTCTTACTAAAATATTTTATTGAATTACTATATTAAATTCATGAAATTTTGGCTTCAGCAAAATTGATGAAATGTTTTGCATATATAATATCCGATACAATACTAGGCTTTATTGTTTGCCTTGCCTTCCAACTGCTTGGGTATGTTCTAGTGCATCTTTTCCACCTGCCACTCCTCAGAACGAAGGTTGAGCACTTCCGTAGTGATACCGCCTCAGAAACCCAAGGAGGGGTCATTACGAGTCGGGTCCGACTTGATGACACAGAACAAAAACAATAGTGTATCTTTCATATACTTTGCACCCTGTTGTTTTTTCCTTAGGAAGTCATATATAAATTTTAAATTTATCTACTGATGGACTTCTCATTTATTTATTTCACTTTTTATTGTGTTTTGGGTGAAATTTTACAAAGGAGATTCATTTTGCATTCATATACTTTCTGTTTTGTGACACTGGTTACATTCCCCATGGTGTAACATCTCATCTCTCATTTGCTCCTTGTAGTTACCCCTTCACTGTATCCTTCTTGCCTACGCATTTCTGCCTCCCTATGTTTCTCCCCATATTAAGTGCTGCCTTTCTGACCTCCCATGGTTAATTGTTATAAGGAGTGAATTTCCTGGTGTCATTGTTCAGGTTGTTGAACTATATATCTTCGGTTGAGATTTAAGCCTTAGGAGTGAACTGAATTCCAGGCCCAAAATGTCACTCAGGGCCACAGTCTTGGGGTTTCACTAGTCTCTTTATGACAAGTAAACCTGGTCATTTAAATTTTTTTTTTTTTTTTTTAATTGTGTTCCATGTTTTTTTCTCCCTTTCTATCCAGGATCTCTAATTTTGATCTCTTTCCAAGTAGCTGACATTGGTAGCCAGGCATCAGCTTGTTCTTCTGGTCTCAGGGTCATATAGGTTGAGGTTCTCTTGGATTATTAGTCCTGTGAACTAACTGGTTTCCTGTGTCTTTGATTTTCTTCACTCTTATTTGCCTTAGACAAGGAGAGACCAAGAGGTACCACTTAGATTACTGCTCAAAGGTTTTCAGGACCCTGGTCACTACTCATCAAAGTAAAATGCAGAACAATATTCTTATCCTATGTTGTGCCAATTGAGCCTGATGTACCCCGTGTCCATGGTCCTGAGCCCCCAGGCTCAGTGACTCACTCTCTCAAGATTCTTAGTTGTGGCTAAGAAGTTATTCTAACTTTGCCTCCTGTTAGCTTAATATTACTTATGGATATTTTTATAGCATATACAAAAATGTATGTAGAAATATGACCTGCCAAAACCATTAACCTAACCATCCCTAATCTTCCTGCTTGTCTACATATTAAAATAATTAAATAAAAATAAAAAAAAACCTCACTGCTGTGGAGTTGCTCCGAAACATACCGACCCCTCCTTGCATTTCCAAGGCAGTATCTCTACTGAACTAGATTGCCCAGTCTTCCTTCTGAGGAGTAGCTGGTGGATATGATCTGCCAGCTTTCTGCTTAACAATCAAATGTCTTAGGAACTATGCTATCTCATATATATATATATATGTGTATACACACACGCCCCCCCACCACATATATATGAATTCATTGCCTTAGAGTCAGTTGCAACTCTAGAGTCAGTTGCAACTCTAAGACACTCCACTGGGTTTCTGAGGTGGTAAATCTTTAGAAGTAGACTGTCCTATCTTCCTTGCTGCATCTTCCTTCTACAGAATGGCTGGTGGGCTTGAACTACCAACTGTCTGGTTAGCCGTCAAATGCCTTAGACACTACACCACCAGAGCTCCATATATGTTTGTGTGTGTCTGTGATTTTTTTTTTTCCCCCTAGCTTATGTAGGAATATTCCCTCTACTCCTCTTCCATCCCTGGTAAGCAGCAAAGAAAATTGTCTTCTATGTATAAACCTTTCCTTGACTTTCTATAATAGTGGACTAATACAATATTTGTCCTTCTGTGATTAAGTTATATGATATAGGGGAATGTCCTCTAAGTTCATCCACGTTATATGATGTTTTACAGAGTCTCAATTATTCTTTGGGGTTGTATCATATTCCACTGTCTGTACATACTATAATTAGCTTATCCACTCCTCTTCAGTTGATGGGGTCTTAGATTGTTTCCATCTCTTTGCTATTGAGAAGAGTGCTGCCATGAACATGGATGTGCATGTATCTGTTCATGTCCTGCCTCTCACTTCTTAGGATATACACCTACTCATGGGATTGCTAGATCAAATGGTGTTTCTATTTCCAACTTTTTATGGAATCATCATAACAATTTCCACATTGATTGTATCATTTTATCCCACCAGCATTGTATGAGAGTCCCAATCTCTCCACATCCTCATCAAAAAACAAACAAACAAACAAACAAAAACCTCACTGCCGTGGAGTCAGATCAGACTCATAGTGATCCCTCCTTGGGTTTCCAAAGTGGTATCACCAGGGAAGTAGATTACCAAACCTTCCTTCTGAGGAGTGGCTGGTGGGTTTGAACTGCCATACTTCTGGTTAGCAGTCAAATGCCTTAGGCACTACTCCACCAGAGCTCCTCATCAGCATTTGTTATTTTCTGTCTTATTGAACTTTGCTATTAATGCTGGTAAGAGATTGTATCTCATGATTGTTTTCATTTGCACTCTTTAATGGAGCTCTAGTGGCATAGTGCCTAAGGCATTTAATTGTTAACCAGAAGGTTGGCAGTTCAAACCCACCAGCCATTCCATGGGAGGAAGACTGGGCAATTTACTTCCATAAAGATTTACCTCCTCGGAAACCAAAGGAAACTCTATGAGTTGAAATTGACTCAATGGCAGTGAGCTTGATTTTTTTTTTTTTTTGGTTAATGAGTAATTATCACAAACATTTCTTTATGTTTTTGTTGGCTGCCTCGATATCTTCTTTGGTGAAGTATCTGTTCATGTCTTCTGCCCATTTCTTAGATTGTCTGTCTTTTTGATGTTGAGATGTTAGAATTTTCTATAAATTTTAGAGATAAGTCTTTTTTCCAATATGTCATTGCCACATGTATTTCTTTTCCATTCTGTAGTTTCTCTTTTTACTCTTTTGTGGAAGTCTTTTGATGAACATAAGAATTTAATTTTAAGAATTATCCAATCATCTATTTTATATTCGGCTGTTCATGCATCTTGAGTTATGCTTGATAGTCTATTTATACCATCAATTAGGGTCCCTAAGTGTGCCCCTAGGTTTTCATTGATGAACTTTATAGTTTTAGTTTTCACACGTAAATCTTTGATCTATCTGGAGTTATTTTCTCTGTATGGTGCTAGGTATAGATCTTGTTTCATTTTTCTGCAAATGGATATCGAGTTTTTCTAGCACCATTTGTGAAAGAGACTATCTCTTCCTCATTGAGTGGATTTTGGCCCTTTGTCAAAGATCAGCTGATCATAGGTGGATGGATCGATTTCTGCATTCTCAATTCTGTCCCACTGGTCTATGTTTCTGTCATTATACCAATACCAGGATGTTTTGACAACTGGCTGTATAGTAGATTTTGAAATCTGGGACTGTGAGATCCCCTACTTTTTTCTTCTCCAGTAGTGCTTTGCTTATCTGAGGTCTCTTCCATGTAAAATTATTGATTGGTTTTACCATATCTTTAAAAATATTGATAGAATCTGGATCAGGATTGCATTGAATTTTTAGATTGCTTTGGGTAGTATTGACATTTTCACAATGTTCAATCTTCCTGTCCATCAGTATGATATGTTCTTCCATTTATGTAGGTCTGTTATAGTTTCTTGAAGTAGTGTTTTGTAGTTTTCTTTGTATAGGTCTTTTGTGTTCCTGGAAAGATTTATTCCCAAGTATTTTATATTTTTGGTAGCTATTGTAAATGGTAGGAGCTCTGGTAGCATAGTGCCTAAGGCACTTGACTGCTAACACAAGGCTGGTGGTTCAAACCCACCAGCCATTCCTAGGATGGAAGATGGGGAGAATCTGCTTCCATAATGATACTGCCTCCAAAACCTAAGGAAAGGTCGCTATGAGTCGGGTCCGACTCGACAGCACATAACAACAGCAACAACATTGTAAATGGTATTGATTTCCTTATCTGCTTCTCAGATACTTCTTCTTTTGTGTGGAGGAATCCAACTGATATTAGGATATTGATCTTGGATCCTGCCATTATGCTGTATCTTTCAATAATTCAAGTCATTTCCTTGCTGAGTGTCTTGGATTTTCTACATGTAGGATCATATCAACTGCAAATAGGCAGAGTTTTACTTCTCCCTTACCAATTTGGGTGCCTTTAATTTCCCTTTCTTGTCTTTTTGGCATGGCTAAGACTTGCATTACAATGTTGAATAGATGCAGAGATAGAGCACATCCTTGTCTGGTTCTTGTTCAGTAGGCAAATGGTTTCAGTCTCTCTTCATTGATATTAATGTTGGCTGTTGGTTTTATATATAAGCCCTTTATTATGCTCAGGAATTTCCCTTCTATTCCTATTTCTCTGAGAGTTTTTAACAGGAATGGGTATAGGATTTTTTCAAATGCATTTTCTGCATCTATGGATATGATCTTATGATTCTATTCCTTTGTACTACTTATGTAATGGATTATGGTGATTTTTTTTTCTAATGTTGAACCATTGTTGCATACCTGGTAAGAATCCCAAGTTTTTTGCTGTGGGGTTGGAGTCTATTGCCTAGGATTTTGGTGAAGATTTTCCATCTATATTCATGAGGGATATTAGTCTGTAGTTTTCCTTTCTAGTGGTGTATTTGCCTGATTTTGGTATTATGGTTATGCTTGTTTAATACAATGAATTTCGGAGGATTCTGTCCTTTTCTATGTTCTGGAATAGTTTGAGTAGGATTGGTGTCAGCTTTTCTCTGAATGATTGGTAGAATTCTCCAGTGAAACAATCTGTGCAAGGACTTTTTTTTTGCTTATGTAAGGTATGTTTTTTTTTAAAAATGACCTGTTTAATTTCTTCTTTTGTTATGGGTCTTTTCAAATTTTCTGCCTCACTCTGTGTTAGTTTAGGTAAGTAATGTGTTTCTAGAAATCTGTCCATTTTTCTAGATTTTCAAATTTGTTAGAATGCAGTTCTTCATAGTATCCTGATACTACCCTTTTTATGTCTGTTTTTCTTTGTGACACCCCCTGTTTCATTTTTCATTCATGTTAGTTTCATTTTATTTTTCTTTTCCTTTGCTAAGTTTGACAGTGGTTTGTCAATTTTATTTATCTTTTGAAGGAACCAAGTTCTAAACTTGTTGATTTTTTTTCTATTGTCTTTATGTTTTTTGCTTCATTTCTTTCTGTGAGAATCTTTATTATCTTTATTTCTTTTCTTCTGGTGACTGTAGTTATTTATTTATTTGTTTGTTTGTTTGTTTTTGGTGCTGGTTTCCTAATTGTTGGACATTTCCTAATTGTTGGACATGGGATAAGGTGTTGATTTCAGTTCTTTCTCTCTCTCTTTTTTTTCAATGTGCACATCTATTGTTATAAATTGCCCTTCGGTTACTCTTTTTGCTCTGTCCCAAAGATTTTGGTATGTTTTGTTTTCATTCTCATTTGATTCAAGGTATTTTTTAATTTTTTTTTTTTTTTTTTCTATTGGACGGTCATTTTTAAGGAGGCTGTTATTCAGTTTCCATGTGTTTGCTCTTTTTCCATTAATCTTCCTATTACTGGTTTCTAATTTTGCAGTATTGTGACTTGAGAAGATGTTTTGCAGTATTTCAATATATTGAGGCTTGCTTTGTTGCCTAACATAAGGAGAATGTTCTGTGTATGCTGGAGAAAAATAATATCTTGCTGTTGCTGGGTGTAGTATTCTGGAGATGTTTATAAGATCAAGTTAGTTGATTGTATTGTTTTGTTCTTCTGCATCTTTGTTGAGTTTCTATCTATTCTTAAAAGCAATGTATTTAACTTTCCTACTATTACTATAGGAGCTCTGGTAGCAAAGTGCCTAAGACACTTGACTGCTAACCAGAAGGCTGGTGGTTAAAACCCACCAACCACTCCTCGGAGGGAAGGTTGGGCAATCTGCTTCTGTAGTGATACTGTCTTGGCAACCCAAAGAGGGGTTGCTATGAGTCAGGTCCAACTCGATGGCACATAACAACAACAACACTATTAATATGGAGTCATCTATTTTTTCTTTTCAATTCTGTTGAAGTCAGATTTACATATTTTGGGGCTCTTTCATTGGGTGTGTAGATATTTATTATGGCTATGTCCTCTTGTTCCACTGATTCTTTAATAAATACATAAGGTCCTTCCTTGTGTCTTATGCTCAATATTGTCTCAAAGTCTATTAAATCAGAAAATAGTATTCTCTTTCTTGCCCTTTTTTAGTTGCTATTTGCTTGGTATGTCTTTTCCCAACCTTTGAATTTTAGTCTATTTTTGTCTTTGTGTCTAAAGTGACTCTCTTGTACACAGTATATTGATGGATAATGTTTTCTTATCCAGTCTGCAACTATCCATCTCTTGAGTGGTGCTTTAATCCATTGACATTGAGTGTTATTATAGACAAGTATGAATTTATTGATGTCATTTTGTTATTTGTTTTTTCATGGTGTTACTGATCTCTTCCATATAATTTTCTGTGCTGAGTTCATTTTGTTTATCAATCATGTTATCATATACTTCATTGCTATTGCTTTAGTACTTGAAAAAATACCTGTGGTTGTCCTATTTTTAATTTTGATGTGAAGATTTATTATTTTTCTTTGAGGTTTCCCTATGATTTATCATTTTCTTCCCAAGTTTAACAGTTTGTTCTATCTCTCAATTTTCTTGAATTCCTAACAACTTAGAAGTTCTGTAACTACACTATTTATTCCTTCTTTTTGGTTTGTTTGTTGTTTTTGTTATGTGCCATCGAGTCGGACCCGAATCATAGTGACCCCTCCTTGGGTTCCGGAGGCAATATCAGTACGGAAGTAGATTGTCCCATCTTCCTTCCAAGGGGTAGCTGGTGGGCTTGAACCACCAGCCTTCTGGTTAGCAGTCAAGTGCCTTAGGCACTATACTACCAGAGATGTTTTCATTTACCAATTGACATCTGTTTAGATTCTTTTTTTTTTCTTTTTTTTAATTGTGATATGGATGAAAGTTTACAGATCAAATTCACTTTCCATACAACTGTTCACATACATTTTGTCTGATGACATTGACTACAATTTACCCCAATGCAACAGCTTCACTCCCACTTCCTCCCAATATTTACCTCTTCCCTGTGTCCATTCCTCCCTGCACTCCTGCCTCCTGAGCTGTCTCCCTGTGCATAAACAGCCCTTCTTTCTCCAAAGATTGATCTCTCCAAGGAGTATATCTACCACAGGTAAATGTTCAATTCATGTGCCTGTCTTTTGTTTGTCTGGAAGCCACAGGTGTGGGTTCAATCCCAGACCTGAAGGGCAGCTAGGGGCCTTATTCTCAGAGCCACCAGGCTCTATCAGACCAGCAAACACCCTTTTTTTCCAAATGATTTTGAGTTTAGTTCCACATTGTTCTCCCTCTTAATCCAGTATCTCCTACATAGATTTCCCTCTGAGCAGTTGACAGTGGTTGCTGGGTACCATGTAGTTCTTCTGGTCTCATAGTCATATAGGCTGTGGGTTGCATGGTGTAACAATTACTAGGACTAATTTTTTCCATGAATTTTTGGGTTTCTTCATTCTTCTTTGCTCTGGATGAGGAGAGACCCATTGTTGCATGTACATGGCTTTTTGTAGGCTTTTAAGATCCCAGTCACTACTCACCCAAGTAGGAGGGGGAACAATGTTTCGTGTGGTATGTTTTGCCAATTTAACTTGATGTCCTCTGTGACTATGGTGCTGAGCCCACTGATGATTACAACCTTGTCCCTTGTCAGTTCTACTATACACATAGGAATTATTAAAGATCATAAAAATACACTTATAGAACCATTGTCTGCCAACCCTATGTGTGGTCTTGGGTACATTCCTTGCTTCATAGACATATCTAATAATTCTGCCTTTCCACCCATCTATCCACCCATATACCCATGATTGCCTTTACTAACAGCACAGTACTATATGTGCAAAAAGGTTCATCTTTTTTGTCTATACAGCCCATGTACCTCTCTATGTCTTCCTTTTCCTCAACACCACTATGTTGATCACTCACATTTGGTACATTGCCCTTCTCTTCACCCAAATCAAGACTTATCTCTGCCTATCTAACAGTGTTCCTTACCCTCTCCTCCCACCGCTGGTAACCAACAAAGAAAATTTCCTTCCATAGATAAACCTTTCCTTTCCTTTTACAATAATGGACTAATATAATATTTGTCCTTCTGTGATTGACTTATTTCACTCAGTGTAATGTTCTCCAAGTTCATCCATGTTATGCGGTGTTTTGCAGATTCAATGTTATTCTTCAGGGATGAACTCCACTTGGTCATAATGGATGATATTCTTGATTTGTTGTTGGAGTCTATTGGCTAAGATTTTGTTGAAGATTTTTGCATCTATATTCATGAGGGATATTGGTCTGTAGTTATCCTTTTGAGTGATGTCTTTGCCTGGTTTTGATATCAAGATTATGCTTGCTTCATAAAATAAGTTAAAGAAGATTCCATCCTTTTCTATGTTTTGAAATAGTTTGAGTAGTATTGGTGTCAGTTCTTCTATGAAACTTTGGTAGAATTATTGGTGAAACCATCTGGGCCAGAGTTTTTTTTGTTGGTAATTTTTTGATAATTTTTTTTAAATAAAAATTTCTTCTTTCATTATGGATCTGTTCAAATCTTCCAGATCAGTCTGTGTTAGGTTAGGTAAGTGGTGTGTTTCTAGAAATCTGTCCATATCTTCCAGATTTTCAAATTTGATGGAGTATTGTTCTGTTGGTTCTGTTGTGATGTCTCCCATTTCATTCTTATTTGTGTTATCTGTATTCCCTCCCTCTTTTCTCTTTGTTAAATTTCCCAGTGGTTTGTCATTTTTAATAATGTTTTCAGAAAAACAACTTCTGATCTTGGTGATTTTTTCTAGTGCCCTTCTATTTTCTGTTTCATTGATTTCTGCTTGCATTTTATTATTTCCTTTCTTCTGGTGATGGTAGGCTTTTCTTGCTGTTCTTTTTCCACTTGTTGGAGATGTTGATTTAAAGTATTAATTTTGGCTCTTTCTTCTTTTTTGATGTGTGCAGTTATTGCTATAAATTGGCCTCTGATCACTGCTATTGCTGTGTCCCAAAGATTTTGGTATGTTGTGTTTTCATTCTCATTTGATTCAAGGAAATTTTGAATTTCATTTTTTTTTTTTTCTCTTACCCAGTCTTTCTCAAGGAGGGTGTTGTTCAGTTTCCATGTGCTTGCACTTTTTCTGTTGATCTTCTTATTGTTGATTTCTAATTGGATAGCATTATGATATGATGAGATGTTTTGCAGTATTCAAATGTTTTCAAATTTATTAAGGCTTGCTTTATGGCGTAACATATGGTGTATCTTGAAAAATGTTTCATGTGCACTGGAAAAGAATGTGTATTGTGCTGTTGTTGGATGAAGTGTTCTGTAGATGTCTATAAGGTCAATTTGGTAGATTTTACTGTTTAGCTCTTCTGCATCTTTGTTGAGTTTCTTTCCAGATCTATCTTTCATTGAAAGTGGTGCATAAAAGTCTCCCACTATGACTGTGGAATCATCTCTTTCCCTTTTCAACTCTTTTAAAGACTGATTTATATATTTTGGGGCTCTTTCATTGGGTCCATAGATATTTGTTGTGGTTATAGCTTCTGTACAATTGATCCTTTAATCATTATATAATGTCCTTCCTTGTTTCATATGGTGGTTTTTGTCTTAAAGTCAGTTTGATCAGAAATTAATATTGCCACTCCTGCTCTTGTACCCTTGCCATTTACTTGATATGTCTTTTTTCAACCCTTGATTTTTAGTCTATTTTTTTTCTTTGTTTCTTAGGTGTGTCTCTTATAGGCAGTATATGGATGGGTTGTGTTTTCTTATCCAATCTGCAACTCTCTGTCTCTTGAGTGGTGCATTTAATCCATTAGCATTCAGTGTAATTATTGACAAGCATGAATTGGTTGCTGTCATTTTGTTATGTGTTTTTTCATGGTATCCCTGTTTCTTTGTTCCCTATTATTTTCGGTGCTGAGCTCATTATATTTATGAATTGTGTTATCATTTCCTTTGTTGTTGTTGTCTTAGTATTTGCTGAATATTTGTGCTTGTCCTCTTTTTTTATTGTGATGTGAAAGTTTATCATTTTTCTTTGAGATTACCCTGTGATTTATAATTTTCTCCCCGAGATTAGAACAGTCCATTCTATTGTGCAACTCTCTTGGCTTCCTCACCATTTAGAAGTTCTGTAACTAC
>NW_006921664.1:237260-244323 GCF_000298275.1 Orycteropus afer afer | reverse complement strand
TTGATCTGTCTCTCAATGCTTTGAAGATACCTAAATATAATTCTTTGAGTTCCTTATCATATAGTTCCAATGCTGCTTCTTCCTCAAGGATGTTTTCTGGGTCTGTTTCTGGCTCCCTTGTTTCTACCACTTTATCTTGCTTGTTTGTATGGACTGTGATAGTCTGTTGTCTCTGGGACATCAAGACATTGTATTTAGATCTCCGTTAACTGTTTGTGAAGAGCAGCCAAGGGTTTGTGAAGAGCAATCAAGGGTGGTGGTTGTTTGTCATTGGCCCATTGGTGGAGAAGGTAATGGTGGCTCTCACTGGAGATGTCAGTGTAGTTGTGTGATATGGGGTCTATTGCTGTCTTCCACTCAGTTACACAAAAATAACAATTGAATAACCATCAAACAATTAAATGCAAATGCACAAAACACACACCATGTAATCACACAGGAACTGTTACTCAAAAAAGAGAAAAAGGGGAAAAAAAAAAAGACATACACCATTTGGGAAGAGTGCAAGAAGAGAAAAAATGTAGAGAAGGAATAATGAAGAAAATTATTGGCAAAATGCAAAAAGAAAAGCAAAAATGAAAAACCATTAGAAAGAAAAAAAAAAAAAAGCAACCGAACAGAGAAAGGAAAAAAAAAAAGCTGAAAACTAGAACCTGGCAGGGGAAGAATATAGAATAATAGTAATAAGGACAAAAGTAATAATAATAATAATAATGGCAGTGTTGAAATGGAAAAAAAACAAAGAAACAGAAAAAAATAATAATAATCGGGATAGGGTGGGGCAGGACACCCAAGCTTCCTCTGAGCACACAGACTGGGATGAAATTCCTGCTGCACCAGAAGGTGGGTGGAGTGAGGGATTGCCACACCTCCGTTCACCAAGAGGGTGTGGGTTATAAGAGTAACAAGGAGAATGTTGCACCTTTCCAGTCATCCACATCCAGAATGTCCTTGTGTTTTCCAGCAAGTGGAGTCTGTTCATAAGTCCCTGGAATCTGGGAGAACGCTATCCCTTTAAATATCCAAAATGGTCAAACTGCTTGTAAACATTCAAAGTGCCTGAGGCTCTGGACAGGCAAAAATCTACAGCTCAGCCTGCCTTCCTCTCCCCTATTTCCCTTTTTATTCACCAGCCACCAGAGCACTTCTCCATGCAGTCCCTGGTTAGCAGGGCTGATTTTTAGGTTAACTTTTAGGTCCTACCACCACTTGGCAATATCCAAGCTGTCTGTGCCATCAGGATTGCTGACAGAGTGCAGCTCTGTATGTCTCCTTTTTTGATGCTTTCTTGCAAATTCTTCTGCTAGTTGGAGTTTAATTCACTTCTATATCCTTCCATTCAAGGCTCAGGGGTACAGGATTATCTTTTGTATCTGTGTTAACTGGCTTCCCTTTTCTTTGTTGAAGAGTGTCTGTGCAGTCTTTCTGCCTATTCCACCATCTTACCAGAACTCCTTGTTTAGATTTTTGTAAACTTATTTTGCTTTTGGTAGTTCTGTAACTGGTTTGGTTTCTGGCTTATGTCATCATGTGTGTTATTCATCAGTTGTTTGCTATTGTTGGTTCTCTACCAGAAGGATTCCCTTTAACATCTCTTGTAAGATAAGTCTAATGTTAACAAATCCATTGAGTTTTGCTCATCTAGAAATCTCCACTTTTCACCCTCATTTTGAGAGACAATTTTGTTGGGCATACAATTTTTATATATTCCCATTGTTTTCTTGCCTATGTGGTCTAAGTCAAGAAATCAGAGCTTAGTTTTATTGGTTTCCCATTATAGGTGTTTTTTCCTGTCTCCTATGCTGTTTTCAGGAATCTTTGTTTTTTCTTTGGCTTTGTTGAGCTTGATTATGATATATCTTGGTGATTTTCTTTCGGGGTCTATACTGTTTGGGGTTCATTGAACTTCTTGTATTAATGCATTCTCATCTTTCATCATATTACAGAAATTATATTCCAACAACTCTTCAATGATTTTCTTTGTGGTTTTATCTGTCTCATCATGTTCTGGAATTCTGATTTTGTGGAGGTTTTTCCTCTTGAGGTTATCCCAAATGAATCTTAGTCTTTCTATATTTTGTTTTGATGTTTTGTCTGATGATACCTTAACAAAGCATCATTGAGGTATTTGTCTTCAATCTCATTAATTCTGTGTTCCTTTGATTTGATTTTACTCATTTGTCCATTCAATGTGTTATCTATTTTTGAAATCCTAGTATTAGTCTTCTAGATTTCTATTGGTTCTTTTCATTTCATTTCTGATTTTTTGTTTATTTTTTCAATTTATTATTTTCCTAAATTGTTCTAAAGGTTTGTTCTGTTTGCCTAATACTGCTCTGACAAGAATATACCACAAATGGTATGGGTTAAACAAACAGAAGTTTATTCTTACAATTTGGAGGCTTTAAGTCCAAGTTCAAAGTGCCAGGCTATAGGGGTTGGGTAAAATCCCCTGACCCTGGGGTCCAGCTCTGCCTCCTCTTCCTGGCCCACTGGAGCTAGAGGCATTTCTTCACTCAGGCAGCTGCTGGCTGCTGAGGCTGAGAAGCCCTGAAGTTGATAAGTAAAAAGGCACAATCCCAATGTTATCAAACCCCACAGCAGGCCATTAGCTTAAGTCCATTATAAGTCCCAAGGTCAGCAGAGCACAGCAGGCTGCTGAGCAATGACATGGCTACATGCAGGGTCCAAGCATGCCATAGGCTGGAGACCATTCCCCAAGGCTTCTGCTTATATACAGGAAGCAGACCACATTCCCTAAGGCAGCTACTCACCCACTTGTGGTCGATCCCACCATGGAGTTTTTTGCCAGTCTCATCATGGGGAATAACTACCACCAGCTGCCCAGCACCTCAACTAGGCCCAGCCAAGTTGACACAAACATAACTACCACAAGGTTTGTCTGTGTTTTCTTCAATTTGTTCAGTGTGTTTCTTAATCTGTCTCTCAATTTGTTGAGGATACCCAGATATTCTTTTGAATTTCTTATCAGAGAGTTCCAATCCTACTTCTTCCTTGGGGAGGTTTTCTGGGTTACATCCTGGTCTCTTGTTTCTACTACTTTATCTTGCTTCTTTGTGTACACTGTGATGGACTGTTTTCTTTGAGATATAATGGTATTGTTATATTTATGTTTAATATGTTAAAAAGAGTATGAGAATGGGCATAGATCTAGATCTCTGCTAGCTGTTCGTAAGGAGAAGTTGAGGGTGAATTGGCTGCTACATATCATTTGTCAGTTGATGCAAAGACAAGTGGGGGCCCTCACTCAGTGGGTGTGGCTGCAGGAGGTGCAGGTATGGTTGGGTTGTTTTGGAAAAGCTGCTGTCTTTCAGTTAGTTAGACAAAATAATAATAATATTGCTAATAAAGAAACACAAAAAAATAGAAAAGCAAGAGAGCAAAAAACTCAAACTGCATAAATAGGAGCAATTATAAAAAAGTAATACAATAAATGAGAAGAAAATTTTTCATAATGTATTTTTAAAAAAGGATAAAAGAAAGATAAGGAGTAAAAGAGAGAGAGAAATTCCACAATATCTGGGGAAGAAGGAATGAGATAAATGAAGTAAAAGAATAGCAAAGAAAAAATGGGAAAACTGCAAAACAGAAAACAAGTGATGGGAAGAATCAAAAGAAATAAAAACAAAGAGTGGGAGAAGGGAAGAGGAGAAAAAGCAAAACAAAACAAGAACCAGGAATGGGAGAGAGAATAAAAAAGAAGACTAGAGGAAGAAAACAAGAATAATTTAAAAACAAACAATCAAAAACAAAACTTTGGGGAGAGAGGCACAGCACACAGGCTCTGTTAGGGCACCAACTGCGAGGGAATTCCTGCTGGTCTAGAAGGTGAGTGGAAGTGGGGAATGACCACACGTCCATTCACCAAGAGTGCATGGGATATTAGAGTGACAAAGGGGCTATCATACCTTTCTAGTTGTCAGCCTCCCATGCAAATAAACCTACTGTCCTCAGAAAGTAGAACCCAGTCCTAATGTCCCAGACCAGGTAAGAATGACACCCGCATATATTCAATATGGCCATGCCAACCACTTGTGAACATTCGAAATGGTTGCTCCCTCAGGATAGCTGCTGGCAGTCCACAGGTCTTTTTGATTTCTTCTTCACTGTTTTCCATTCTGGTTCTTAGGTACCAGTGCAGTCCTTACCCATGCAGACTTTAGTTAGCAGAGCTGATTCTTAGATTGCTACCAGGATATAATCAAAATGGCAGTCCCATCTGAACAGCTGGAAGTTGTAGCTCCATTTGTCTACCTACTCACTGTTTTCATTCAGGTGCTTCTACTAGTTGGTATTTAATCCACTTCTTTATCTTTGTTTTCAAAGCTCAGGGTTCCAGGACCATCTTCTGTACTAGTTTCAATTGATTTATCATGCTTTGTTGCAGAAGGTCCATGTAGCTTGTCTGCTTAGAACTACTGATTCTTCATTATTCATTAATTCTGCATAGTATTATGTTGTGTGTGTGTGTATCATAATTTGGTTATCCATTCATCTTTTGAGGATCATTTAGGTCCAAGTTGACACAAACCCAAGGAGGGGTTGCTGTGAGTCAGATCCAACTCAATGCCAGTGAGTTTGGTTTTGATTTTTAAGGAAGTTTAGCAATTCCCCTACATTCAAGATCAACACTCATGAAGTAAGTACTTTGCTGCATACTAGCAATATACATGTAGGAACAAAATTCAGTAAAATATATAGTCACTCCAGGTAAAACGAAATACTTAGGTATAAACTCATGGAACATGTATAGGATCTGTATACTGAAAATAAAAAGAAGTAAACAAAAAAAGAAAAAATAAAAAGAAAAAGAAAATCAAAGAACCTAAATAAATGGAGAGCCATGCCGTATTCATGGATGAGAAGAATCAACATGGTAAAGATGTCAACTCTCCTCAAATTGATTTTGTTTCATTCAACTGCTATCAAAACTCTACCAAAGTTTTTTGTACACATGTATAGAATTATTCTAAAATGTATATGAAAAGCAAAAGAGCAAAAATAGATAAAACAATTGTTGAAAAATAATGATAAAGTAAAAATAATTAATTGATGCAATATTGATACTTATGTAGCTACATTGATCAAGAATATTGTATTGGCAGAGGAACAAACTCAGCTACTAATCAGAGACAATAAACCCTCCATAAAGAGACATTTTTGTGGTGGACTGCCGAAGGCATTTGACTGCTAACCAGAAGGATAGTAGTTGAAACCCACCAGCCACTCCTCAGAAGGAAGATTGTGCAATCTACCTCCATAGCGATATTGCCTCAGAAACCCAAGGATGGGTCACTGTAAATCAGATTCAACTCAATGGAAATGCATTGCTTTTTGTAAACAAAATAAAACAAAGCCTTGACTTAAGTTCATATGTTATACAAAAACTAACTAAAATGCATCAAATGTAAAACACCAGACTATAAAAGTTTGGAGAATTCTGGGAAGATGACAGCATAAATAGACCATCGTTCTGACCTTCCCCCACAAATACAACAAATAATACAATGAGGAGACAGTGTACAGATTTGATGGACTCTAAACTGAGTTGCAGAACAAAGCAGCAGGGAACTTCAGACAGGCAAGAATCAATGAATCAACAAGTTGCATACTGTAGGAAAATAACTTCTCCTAACATTCTTGCTCCTTTCCCCAGCGACAAGGGCTGGTGGCAGCTTTTAACTAGGGAACTTACCCCAGAAAAGCAGCTTGCCTCACTAACATTTCTGCTTTAAAATCAACAAGAGAGAGCTTCCCAGAGTTCTGTTTGGAATGTACCATCCCTTCTACATCTTGGGTTTCTGATAGCAACAAAACAAAGTTCCATAGAGATCTGACCAAAGTATCACTCCCACTCCCTCACCTAGTGATTGTTCATTACCAGGCTGTTGCAAATTGTTATAGAAAGCTCTCATATTAGAGTCTGTTTCCATAGTCAGCATTCTACTACCAACCTATGTACTTCATAGCTCAGACTTCTGAAATCAAGAGGATATCAATTTGGATATAAAAAACACAATAAAAAATAAAACAAAATAAAGTGCTATTGTAACTGAAATGAAAAATCAAAATGAAAAATGCAATAAAAGTATTTACAGACAGATTTAATCAGACAAAAGAAAGAATCAGAAAATTAGAGAGTAAGATGGTTAAATTTTGGAGAAGAGAATGGAGACTCAAAAAGACTGAGCATAGTTTATTAGAATTATGGGATAACAAGAAGAGACCTAATATAGGCATCCTGGAATTCCAGAAAGTGATGAGAAAGAGACAAAGGCAGAAGGAATATGTGAAGGAATGACAGAAAATTTCCTCAATATGGCAAAGAACATGAATTTACAAATTCAGTAAGTCAAAGAACCCCAAGAAGGATAAACCCAAAGAAATCTTTATCAGAACTCATCATAGATAGGCTCATACAATTTAAAGGTAAAAACAGAATCCTGAAAGCAGGTCACAAAAAGGAAACAGTCACATAAAAATTATCCCCTATAAGACAAGTGCCAATTTCTCCTCTGAAACATTGGAGACTGAAGGCACACACCTTACACTCAAGGAGACAAATAGCTTCAAAATGTAAAGAAGGCAAAAAAATCCACTCAAATAATAACAAAAAGAAAGCAGAAATGTCAATCTTAATATCAGACAAAGTAGACTTCAAGACAAAGAACTGTTAGAAGAGATAAAGATGAACCATATCATAAAACCAAAAAAAAAAAAAAAAGCCTCACAGGCATTGAATTGGATCCTACTCATAGTGACCCCTCTTTGGGTTTTTGATGTGATATCACTGTGGAAGTAGACTGCCCAAACTTCCTTCCAAGGAGTGGCTGGTGAGATTGAACCACTGGCCTTCTAGTTAGTAGTCAAATGCCTTAGGCATTATGCCACCAGAACTCCTGACCATATCAATTTAATTTGAACATTTAAGTCCTTCATCCATTTTCTTTTTCTTTTTTTTTTTTTTTTTTTTTTTTGGCATGTGTATGATAGCTCTGGTAGCATAGTGGCTAAAAGCACTTGACTGCTAACCAGAAGGCTG
>NW_006921664.1:235838-236827 GCF_000298275.1 Orycteropus afer afer | reverse complement strand
CAAATAAACTAATTAAAAAATGGCCAAGGACTTGAACACATATTTTACCAAAGAGAGTATTCAAATGGCTAATAAACATATGAAAAGACACATAGTGTCAGGAGTTCTGGCAAGGCAGGAGGAATAGGAAGACAAACTACACAGACCCTCTGCAACAAAGTAATGAGAAAACAATTGAAACTGATACAGAATACAATCCTGGAACTCTGAGCTTTGATGGCAAGAATAAAGTAGATTAAATACCAAAGAGTAGAAGAACCTCAATGAAAATAGTAAGGAGGTAAATGGAACTGTGGGCTGTTGGCTGTCCTGAGGGCACAGACACTTTGTATATATCTCAGTGACAATCTAAGAATCACCTCTGCTCACTAAGGACTGCATGGACAAGAATTTCAGTGGTATCTGACAACCAGAAAGGAAAACAGCAAAGAAGACAAAAAGACCTGTGAACTTCTGATGGCTGTCTTGAGAGCACAAACATTTTGAATATTCACAAGAGGCAGATGTGACAATTTTTAACATAGGCAAGTGGACTTCTTACATGGTCTGCAAAACAGGAGTGGGCTCTGCTTGCCAAGGACAGCACAGACAGCTGCGCTGGAGGCTGATGACTAGAAATGTGTGATATTCTCCTTGTTCCTCTTATACCCCACACACTCAAGGTGAACTGTGGGGTGGCCATCCCACCTACCTTCTTGAGCAACAGGATTTCCATACTGGTTTTTGTCCTGACAGAGCCTGAGTGCCATGCCCTGCCCCCCACAGTATTGTTTTTGATTATTTTTAAATTATTCTTTTTCTCTTCCTCCTTTTTTTCCATTTCTTCTTCTTCTTCTTCTTTTTTTTGTCCCTTCTCTTCCCTGTTCTTGGTTCTTTATTTTTTCTCTTCCCTTTTCCTTTTTTTTTTTTTTTTTTTGTCACTTTCTTTCTTTTATCCTTTATCATATATTTTCACAATTTTTCTTCTCTCTCTCTTTTTTTTTTTTTTT
>NW_006921664.1:233609-235574 GCF_000298275.1 Orycteropus afer afer | reverse complement strand
TTTTTGGTGCATTTAATTTTGTTTATTTGTTTGTTTAGTCTAACTGAGTGAAAGATGGCAACTGTTCTTACACAACTCAACCATACCTGCACCTCCTGCCGTCCCCACCAATTAGTGAAGGCCACCACTTGCATTTGCACCAACTGATCAAGGATATACAATGACCAATACCAGCTCAATTCACCTTCAACTGCTTTTTATTGACAGCTAACAGAGATCTGTGCACACTCTCTCACTTTCACACATTAATACAACAACATCACTATGTTTCTCAGACAACAGACCATAATAATCCACAAAAAGAAACAAGATAAAGTTGTAGAAATAATTTATCTACAAAGAGAAACCAATAAGATACAAACACAGAAAACAGCTCTGAGGAAGAAGCAGCAATGAACTCTCTATAAGGAATTAAAAAGAATTGTATTTAGGTACTTGTAATGTATCGATAGGCAGATCAAGGAAAATGTTGACAAAATCATGGAAAACACTGACCAAATAAGAAAAATACAGGAAAAACTCCAGAACAATTTAGGAAAATAATACAAGAAAAAATTGACAAACTAAACAAACAAACAAAAAGAAATGAAACAAAAACAACAAATAGAAATCCAGAACACTAAAATTTCAGAAATAGATGATACATTGAAGGGGCAAAGGAGTAATATTGGATCAGTGGAAGACAGAATAATGAGATTGAAGACAAATGCCTCAATGCTATTTTGTTAAGGGATCAATCAGACAAAAGATCAAAACAAAAAATAGGAAGTCAAAGATTTATGTAGGATACCATCAAGAGAAATAACCTACATGTGTGTGGATAAGGTACTTTATTGCTAACTGGAAGGTCAGTGGTTCAAACCCACCAACTGCTCCAGGGAAGGCAGTTTGGCAATCTACTTCTATAAAGATTTACAGCTTCAGAAATCCAATGGACATCACTTTGAGTCAGAAACTACTCCATGGGTTTCAGTGTTTTTTTTTTTCTCTCTCTCTTTTTTTTTGTTTTTGTTTTTGTTTTTGTTTTTTTGGAATCAGAATTCTACAACAGAATGAGACATATAAACCATGGTGAAAATTGTCAAGGATTTGTGGAAGAGAATTTCCCTAATTTGATGAAAAATGAGACTCTATCCATTCAAGAAGTTCAACAAACCCAAAACAGAATTGACCCCCCAAAAAATCTCCAGGACATATCATAATCAAGTTCACCAAAACCAAACACAAAGAAAGAATGCTGAAAGAAGCATGGGAAAAATGAAAATTTACCTACAAAGTGCATGCAGCAGGCAAGAAGACAATGGAATGATATATATAACACACTGAAAAAAACAAATCTCCAACCAAGAAATATATGCCCAGCAAAATTGTCCCAAAAACATGAGGGTGAAATTAGGAAATTTCTAAATAAGTGGAAATTAGAGGAATTTGTTAAACTAGACTAACTGTTTAAGAGGAATTAAAAAGAATCTTTCCAATAGAGAACCAACATCAGCAAATAACAAACTGTGAAAAATACACATCATGACATAACCCCAAAACCAACCAATTTACAGAAGTAACCACAGGAAAATAAGCTGACAAGACTGTAAACAGGAAACCAGATACATCAATTAGTAAATGATAACAATAAAAACCAAAGGAAATAAATAGTGTAGTTAGAGAACTTTTAATTTGTGAGAAAGTCAAGAAAATTGCAGGATAGGACAGACTGATTTAAACTTGGTAAGAAAATAATAAATGACAAGATTACATCAAAGAAATATAATAAATGTTCACATCAAAATAAAAAAGAGGACAAGCACAAACATTTAGCAAACAAAACAAAACAAAACAAAAAAATAGCGGTAATGTATCAACCAGTGTTTCTTTGCTATTCATAAGGTTTTCCCTGGCCAATTATTTGAGAAGTGGATGACCTCCTCCTTCTTCCTAGTCTGTCTCAGTCTGTAAGCTGGGCTGATA
>NW_006921664.1:229975-231304 GCF_000298275.1 Orycteropus afer afer | reverse complement strand
GAAAACAAAAATCCTCACAACTGGACCAATGAGCAGCATCACAATAAATGGAGAGAAGATTGAGGTTGTCAAAGAATTCACGTTGCTTGGTTCTACAATTGATGCCAATGAAAGCAGCAGCAGTCAGGACACTAGACAATGTGCAGCATTGGAAAAGTCAACTGCAAAGGAACTGTTTCAAGTGCTGAGGAGCAAGGACGTCTCCTTGAGGACTAAGGTGCACCTGACAGAAGCCATGGTATTTCCAATTGCCTTGTATGCATGTGAGAGCTGGACAGTGAAGAAGGAAGTCTGAAGAAGAGTTGATGCTTTTGAGTTTTGGTGCTGGCGAAGAATGCTGAAAGTACCATGGACTGCTAAAAGAACTAACAGTTCTGTGCTGGATGAAGTGCATCCAAAATGCTCCTTGGAAGTGAGAATGGCCAGACTTTGTCTCACCTATTTTGGTCATGTCAGAAGGAACCATTCCTTGGAGAAGGATGTAAAGCTTGGTAGGGTGGAGAATCAATGAAAGAGGGAGAGGCCTTCAATGAAATGGATTGACATGGTGACAGCGATGATGGGCTCAAATATAGCAGGGATCATGGAGCTGGCGCGGGATCAGGCAGTGTTTTGTTCTGCTGTGCATGGGGTCTCTATGAGTCAGAAATGACTCGACAGTGTCTAACAACAAAAAACAACAACAACAACAAAAAAAAAACAGCAACAAAGTAGATGATGATACAATTTATAACCAAATGAGCTCAATACAGAAAATTATATGGATCAAAGAAATAAGCAACATCGTGAAAAAACACATAACAAAATGACATCAATAAATTCATACTTGTCTGTAATTAGACTGACTGTCAATTAATTAAATGCACCACTCAAGGGATGGTAAGTTGCAGACTGGATAAGAAAACATGACCCATCAATATGCTGTCTACAAGAGACTCAACTTATACACAAAGACAAAAATAGATTAAAAATCAAAGGTTGGAAAAGGATATACCAAGCAAATGGCAACTGAAAAGGTCAAGAGAGGTAATATTAATTTCTGATACAATAGACTTTAAGACTATAACAACCTAAGAAATAAGGAAAGACATTATGTAATTATTAAAGGATCAATTGAATAAAAGGACATAACCATAATAAATAGCTATGCATCTGATGAAAGAGCCCCCAAAACACATAAATCAGACCATAATAAAATTAGAAAAACAAATAGATGACTCCACAGTAATGGTAGGAGGCATTAATACATCACTTTCTGTAAGAAAGAGAACAACTGGAAAGAAAGTCAACAAAGGTGCACAAGAACTAAACAATACAACCAATCAACTT
>NW_006921664.1:228783-229330 GCF_000298275.1 Orycteropus afer afer | reverse complement strand
AAAACTTCCATAAATCAAAAGAGAGTGAAAATACAACATACCAAAATCTTTGAGACACAGCAAAAGCAATCATCAGAGGGCAATTTATGCCAATAGAGGTACACATTAAAAAAGAAGAAAGAGCCAAAATCAACACCTTTACCCAACATCCAGAGATGTTGGGTAAAGGTGTTGATTTTGGCTCTTTCTATTTAGAAAAATAACAGCAAACAAGCCTGGTCACCAGAAGAAAAGAAATAATAACAATTCAAGCAGAAATAAATGAGAGAAAAATTAGAAAGAGAATAGAAAATATCAACAAGACGAGAAGTTGGTCCTTTGAAAAGATTAATAATATTGACAAACCACTGACAAACTTAACAAAAGAGAAGAAGAAGATGCAAGTAACAAGAATAAGAAATGAAAGTGGTGATGTTACAACAGAACTAATAAAAATGATAACATCAAGATACAATGAACAATTATACTCCAACAAATTTGAAGAACTAGAAGAAATGGACAGATTTCTAGAAACACACTATTTACCCAAACTAACAAAAACTGAGGT
>NW_006921664.1:218103-228668 GCF_000298275.1 Orycteropus afer afer | reverse complement strand
GAGGCAGTATCACTACGGAAGTAGGATTGCCCAACCTTCCTCCTTCCATATATATATATATATATATATATATATCCTGGTGAAAATAGTTTCACTGGAGAATTCTACCAATCATTCAAAGAAGAGCAACACCAATCCTACTTAAACTATTCCAGAACATAGAAAAAGATGAAATCCTCTCAAATTAATTTTCTGAAGCAAGCATAACCCTGATACCAAAGCCAGGCAAAGACAAGACTTGAAAGGAAAACTAGAGACCAATGTCCCTCATGAATATAGTTGCAAAATTCCTCAAAATCCTATGTGCCAGTATGTCAGCAAAATCCTAGCCCATAGGAAAATATTAAAAAAAAAATAATACATCATGACCAAGTGGGATTCATACCCTTATTCAAGGATGGTTCTATATTAGAAAAACAATCAATGTCATCCATCACTTTGGTAAAATGAAGCAAAATAATCCTTTGGTATGAGGAAGACCAGTTTACACTATTATTATTTCAAATTTCCACACCAACCACCAAACCCAAAGATGAGGATACTGAAGAGTTTTACCAACTTCTGCAGTCTGAAATTGACCAAACATGCAATCAAGACATATTGATTATCACTGGTGAATGGAATGCAAAAGTTGTAAACAAAGAATAATCACCAGTAGTTGGAAAATATGGCCTTGGTGATAGAAATTACCCTGGAGATTGCATGATAGGATTTTGCAGAATCAATGACTTATTCATTGCAAATACCTTTTTTTCAACAACATAAATGACAGCTATACATGTGGACTTCACCAGACAGAGTACACAGGAATCAGATTGACTAAATCTGTGGCAAGAGACAATGGGGAAGCTCAATATCTTCAGCTAAAACAAGGCCAGGAGCTGACTGTGGAAACAACCATCAACTGCTCATATGCTAGGTCAAGCTGAAGCTGAAGAAAATTTAAACAAGTCCATGAGAGCCAAAATATGACCTTGATTATATCCCTCCTGAATTTAGAGACCATTTAAAGAATAGATTTGATGCATTGAACACCAGAGACTGAAAACTAGTGAAATTGTTGGATGGTGTCAAGAGCATCATCCATGAAGAAGGGAAAAGGTCATAAAAAATACAGGAAAGGAAGAAAAGGCCAAAATGGATGTCAGAAGAGACTCTGAAACTTGCCCTTCAATGCAGAGTAGTTAAAGCAAATGAAAGAAATGACAAGATAAGAGCGGAACAGAAGTTTTCAAAGAGCAGCTTGAGAAGACAAAGTCAGTTATTGTAATGAAATGTACAAAGACCTGGAGTTTGAAAACCAAAAGGGAAGAACACTCTTAGCATTTTCCAATCTGAAAAACTAAAGAAAAAATTTAACCTCAAATTGTAATATTGAAAGATTTGATGGGCAATATGTTGAATGATACAGGAAACATCAAAGATGGAAGGAATAGAGTCACTCTACCAAAAAGAATTGGTAGATTATCATCCATTACAGGAGGTGGCATATGATCAAGAATCAATGGTAATGTAAGAAGAAGTTGAAGCTGCACTGAAGGAATTGGTGAAAAACAAGTCTCCAGGAATTGACAGAATGCCCTTTGAAATGTTTCATCAAATGGATGCTATGTTGGAGGCACTCACTTGGCTATGCCAAGAGATTTGGAAGACAGCTACTTGATCAACTGACTGGAAGAGATCCATATTTGTACCCATTGCAAAGAAAGATGATCCCACAGAATGTGGAAATTATCAAACAATATCATTGATATTGATATCACCCACAAGTAAAATTTTACTGAAGATAATTCAAAACAGTTGCAACAGCATATTCACAGAGAACTTCCAGCAATTCATGCTGGATTCAGAAGGGGACATGGAGTGAGGGATATCACAGCTGATGTCAGACAGATCTTGGCTCAAAGCAAAGAATATCAGAAAGATGTTTACTTGTATTTTATTGACTATGCAAAGGCATTTGATTGTGTGGATCATAACAAATTGTGAATAACATTGAGAAAAATGGGAATTCCAGAACACTTAATTGTACTCATGAAGAACCTGGTACATAAACTAAGAGGCTATTTTTTCTAACAGAACAAGGGGACACTGCATGGTTTAAAATCAAGAAGGGAGTGTGTCAGAGTTATATCTTTCACCATATTTATTCAATCTGTATGCTGAGCACATAATCCAAAAAGGTAGACTTTATGAAGAAGAACATGGCATCAAGATTGGAGGAAGGCTCATTAACAACCTGAGATACACAGAAGATATAACTTCGCTCACTGAAAGTGAGGATGACTTAAAGCACTTCCTGGTGAAGATTAAATATTACAGTCTGCAGTATGCCTTACATCTCAATATAAAGAAAATGAAACTCCTCACAACAGGACCAATAAGTAGCATCATGATAGATGGAAAAATGATTAATGTTGTCAAAGACTTTGTGTTATTTGTGTCTACAATCAATGCCAATGCCAGCAGCAGTCAAGATATCAAATGATGTATCACATTGGGGAAATCCGTTGCAAAAGTTTTCTTTCAAATGATGAAGAGCAAAGATATCTCCTTGAAGATTAAGATGTGGCTAACCCAAAACACGGTGTTTTCAATTGGCTCATATGTATGTAAGAGCTGGAAATGAATAAGGGAGACCAAAGAAGAGTTGATGCTTTTGAGTTGTGGTGTTTGCAATGAATGCTCAAAGTATCATGGACTACTGAAGAACTAACAAACCTGTCTTGGAAGAAATGCAGCCAGAATGTTCCTTGGAAAAGAGAATGGCCAGACTTCGTCTCACCTATTTTGGTCAAGTTGTCAGAAGGGACCATTCTCTGAAGAAGGATGTCATGCTTGGCAAAATGGAGGGGCAACGAAAGAGGGGAAGGCTCTCAACGAGATGGATTGACACAGTGGTTGCAGCAATGGGTCAGGTATAGTAGGGATTGTGAGGCTGGCACAAGACTGGGCAGTGTGTTATTGTACATTATGCAGCTATGAGTCAGAGTCGACTTGACAGCACATAACCACAACAGCAACATGATCCTATATAGAAAATCCAAGAGACCCAGAAAGAATACTGCTGGAACTTATTGAAAGATTTAGCATAGTGGCAGGATACAAGAGCAATGTACCATAACCAGTTAGATTCCTCTACATCAGCAAAGTGGTCTCTAAAATGGAAATAAGGAAAATAATATCATTTACAATAGTTACCAAGAAGATAAAATACTTGACAATTTTTTTTCCACAAACACAAAAGACTTATACAAAGAAAACTACAAAACACTACTTCAAGAAACCATAAGCAATCTACATAAATGAACAAACATATCATCCTCATGGAGGAAGATTGAACAAAGCAATCTGTACATTCAATGCAATCCTGATCTAGATTCCATCAACATTCTTTAAAGACAGGGAAAAACCAATCACTAATTTTTTTATGGAAAGGAAATAGATGTCAGAAAAAGGAAACATTACTGAAGAAGAGGAGGAAAGCAGGAGGTCACACACCCCCAGATCTCAAAACCTACTATGCAGCCACAGTTGTCAAAACATTCTGGTATTGGTATGACACACACATAGACCAATGGAACAGACTTGAGAACCCAGAAATAAATCCATTGACCTATAGTCAGTCAATTTTTGACTAAGGACCAAAATCCTTTAAACCAAGAAGAGATAGTCTCTTTACAAATGGGTGCTGGCAAAACTGGATATCCATTGTTGGATAAATTAAACAAGATCCATACCTCACACCATACACCAAAACTAACTCCAGATGGACACAGACTTAAATGTGAAACCTAAAATTATAAAGTTTTTAAAGAAGACATAGGGGCAAAATTAAGGGCCCTAATTTATGCCATAAATAGACTATCAAGCTTAACCCAAGATAGACAAACAGCAGAATATAAACTAGATGATTGGCACTGTCTAAAAATTAAATTCTTATGTGCATCAAAATATTTTTCCCAAAGAATAAAAAGAGAACCTACAGAATGGGAAAAAATATTTTGTAATGACAGATCAGACTTAGGATTTATCTCTACAATTTACAGAAACTCCAAACCTCAACAACAAAAAGACTTACAATCCAATTTAAAAATTGGCAGAAGACATGAATGGAAACTTTGCCAAAGAATATATTCAGGCAGCCAACAAACATGAAGAAAAGTGGGCAATCATTAGCTATTAGAGCGATGCAAATCAAAACAACCATGAGATACCATCTCACCCCAGCATTAATGACAAAGTTCAACAAGACAGATAACAAATGTTGGTGAGGACATGGAGATATAGGCACTGTCATGCACTGCTGGTGGGACTGTAAAATAATGCAACCACTGTGCAAATCACTATGGCACTTTCTTAAAAGTTTGAAATAGAAATACCATTTGACCCAACAATCCTATTATTAGGTATATATCCTAAAGAAGTGAGAGGCAGAACACGAAGAGATATATGCACACCCATGTTCGTCACAGTACTATCCACAATAGCAGAGATGGAAACAACCAAAGTGCCCATAAACATAGGAATGAATAAACAAACTGTGCTATACATACTCACAATGGAATTCTATGAAATCTTGAAGAACAATGTAGAGTCTGCAAACACCACATAACATGAATGAACTTGGTGAACATTTTGCTGAGTGAAGTAAGTCAATCACAGAAGGAAAAATATTGTATTAGTCTACTATTGTAAAGAGTCAAAGAAAGGTTTATACCTAGAAGGAAATTTTCTTTGTTGGTTACCAGTGATGGGAATGGAAGAGAGGGAAACATTGTAAATCAAACCAAACACATTGTCATTGAGTCAAACTTGACTCATAGCTACCCTTCCTTGGGTTTCCGAGGCGGTATCACTACAGAGGTAGATTGACCAACCTTCCTTCTGAGGAGTGGCTAGTGGGTTTGAACTGCCACCCTTCTGGTTAGCAGTCAAATGCGTTAGGCACTATGCCACCAGAGCTCCCAGGGAAACTTTCTAGATAACTTAAATAGAAAAGATATAAATACACACACACACACACACACACACACATATAAAGAAAAGACACACACACACACACACACATATTGTTGTTACATGCCGTCTAGTTGGACCCGACTCATTGTGACCCTTCCTTGGGTTTGCAAGGCAGTATCACTATGGAAGTAGATTGCCCCATCTTCCTTCTGAGGAGTAGCTGGTGGGTTTGAACTGCCAGCCTTCTGGTTAGCAGTCAAGTGCCTTAGGCACTATGCTACCAGAGCTCTCTCTCTCTCTATATATATATATGTATATGTATATATATATGTATATGTATATGAGTTCTGGTGGTGTAGTGCCTAAGGCTTCTGAGTACTAACCAGAAGGCTGGTGGTTCAAGTCTGTCAACCACTGCTCAGAGGGAAGATTGGACCATCTATTATTGGTTATTCATGCTAGGAGGGAGGGGGAAAGGGGAAACTATTGTTTTTTTGGGGGGCATTGAATTTATGCTAATAGGAAGTGGAATATTTTGGTAAAGGATAGCAATAATGGTGGCACAACGTGAAAAAATTAATCAATGCCCCTGAGCTATAAATGTGGAAATTGTTATGTTTGTAAATCTCTTGTCAAAGAGATTTTTTGACAATAAAAGTAAATATATATATGTATATATATATGTATATATACATATGCCTCAGAAACCCAAGAAGGGGTCACTATGAGTAAGATTCACCTCGACAGCAGTGAGTGAGTTTAGTGTCATTAGTCATCAGAGAGATGTCAACCAAAACCACAATGAGATAGCATTTCACTCTCACAAGGATGGTAAAGATTTAGAAAAGGAAAAAAAAAAAAAAAAGAAAAAGAAAATATCAAATGTTGAGAAAGATGTGGGGAAATTGATACACTATGCATTGCTGGTGAAAATGCAAAATAGTACAGCTATTAATAGTACAGCTATTGTGGAAAAATTGTGGCAATCCCTCAAAAGCTAAAATTTGAAGATGGCAGAATAGACAGACAAGCTACACAGATCTTCTTCAACAATAAAAAGGGAAACCAATTGACAGAAATACAGAAGATATCCTGGAGTCCTGACCTTTGAAAGGAAGTATACAGAAGTGGATTAGGTACCAACTAATGTAAAAACCAAAATGAAAACAGCAAGTACAGAGATGGATGGAGCTGCAGACTGTCAGCTACTCTGATAACACCAACAGCCTGAATATTTCCAAGTGGTGTTGGGACCTGAGAATTGATCTAAAGATTAGCCCTGTTCACCAAAGGCTGCAGGGATGACTGTGCTGGTGGCTTACAACTAGGAAGGGAAACAGCAAGGCGGGAGACAACCTAAACTGTGGACTTCTGGCTGTCCAGATTTTGATTGTTTACAAATAGCTGCCATATTGGGTATTTAAAGTGACTGAGAGCACAGCCATTTTGAATGCTTACAAGCAGGGGACATTTTGGATATTTAAAGTGACAACATTCTCATTCGGACTCCTGGGACCTAAGAATAAGCTCCATTTGCCAAGAACGGCAGGAACATATGTGAGGCTGACAACAGGAAAGGAGACAGGTGGTGAGTGTATAAGTGTTGACAACTCATGAATAGAGGAGCAAAGTACCCTGATTACCTAGATAACATACAAACAAAATAAAGAAAACAAAAATTGTGGGAAAGTCACTTCAACATACAATCACCAATTAAATATAAACACAAAAACATCACAGTGTCTCTGAGACAACAGAGCATCACAGTCCACACAAAGAAACAAGATAAAGCAAGAGAAACAAGGGACCAGGGTACAGACCCAGAACATATCCCTGAGGAAGAAACAGCATTGGAAATCCCTGATAAAGAATTCAAAAGAATTATATTTAGATACCTTCAATGGATTGAGAGACAGATTAAGGAAAACACTGACAAAATTGAGGATAACACAGAAAAAAAACCTAGAACAATTTTGCAAGATAATACAAGAACAAAATGACAAAATAAATGAAAAAATAGAAATGATACAAAGTCTACAGGCAGAAATCCAGAAGATTAATACTTAATTTTCAGAAATAGACAACACACTGAAAGAGCAAAGGAGTATAACTGAATCAATGGAAGACAGAATTAGTGACACTGAAGACAAATACCTCAATACTTCTTTGGAAAGGAATCAATCAGAAAAAAAGGTCAAGAGAAAATGAAGAAAGCCTAGGGAGCATGTAGGATACCACCAAAATGAGTAACCTACATGTAATCAGAATTCCAGAACAAGAAGAGACAAAGAAAACCCCTGAGAAAATTGTCAGAGATTTGTTGGAAGAGAATTCCTCTTGTATGATGAAAGATGAGAACATATTCATTCAGGAAGTCCAATAAACCCTGAAAAGGATAGAGACCAAAAGAAAATCACCAATACATAATCATCATTAAACTCATTAAAACCAAAGAAAAGAAGAGAATTCTGAAAGCAGCATGGGAAAAATGAAAAGTTACCTACAAGAGGAAACCAGTAAGACTAAGCTCTGATTTTTCAGCAGAAATCATGTAGGGGAGAAGATTATGGGATGGTATTTATAAAACCCTGAAAGAAAAAAATAATCCCACCAAAAATTATATGTTGTTGTTTTTATATGTGGTTGAGTTGGACCCAACTCATAGACACTACTCTCATTGGGTTTCCAAGGAGGTATCACTACGGAAGTAGGTTGCCCAACTTTCCTTCTGAGGAGTTGCTGGTGGATTCGAACCACCAACCTTCTGGTTAGCAGTCATTAGTCATCAGAGAGCCATCAGTGTCATTAGTCATCAGAGACATGTCAACCAAAACCACAATGCAATATCATTTCACTCCCATAAGGATAGCAAAAATTTAGAAAAGGAAAAAAAAAAAAAAAGAAAAGAAAAAGAAAATATCAAATGTTGAGAAAGATGTGGGGAAATTGATACACTATGCACTGCTGGTGAGAATGCAAAATAGTACAGCTATTGTGGAAAAATTGTGGCAATCCCTCAAAAGCAAAAATTTGAAGATGGCAGAATAGACAGACAAGCTACACAGACCCTCTTCAATAATAAAAAGGGAAACCAGTTGACAGAGATACAGAAGATATCCTAGAGTCCTGCCCTTTGAAAGGAAGGATACAGAAGTGGATTAGGTGCCTTAAGCACTATGCTACCAGACCAGGAAAATCGTCTCTCAAATATAATGGTGAAATTAGGACATTTCCAGATAAGCAGAAATTAAGGGAATTTGTTAAAACCAGATGAACCTTATAAAAGATACTAAAGGGTGTGTTAGACAGAGAACCAACAGCAGCAAACAACAACTAATCATTAACACACATGATGACATAACCCAGAAACCAACCCACTTATGGAAGTATCCAAAGTAAATAATTCTGCAAGATTGTAAACAGGAAACCAGAGACATCAATTGGCAAAAGAATGAGGACAACTACAAACCAAAGAGGGGGAAAAAATTGTGTAGTTATAGAACTTCTAAATGTTAGGGAGGTCAAGAAAGATAGAATGGACTGTTCTAAACTTGGGAAGAAAATTATAGATCACAGGGTAACCTCAAAGAAAAACAGTAAAGGTAACGTCAAAGAAAAATGATAAACCTTCACATCAAAACAAAATAATAATAATAATAATAATAATAATAATAAACAGGACCAGCACAAATATTGAGCAAATAGTAAAACAATAGCAATGAAGGAAGTGATAATATGACTCATAAACAAAATGAGCTCAGCACAGAAAATTATATGAAACAAAGAAATCAGCAATACCTCAAAAAAGCACATAACAAAATGACAGCAACAAATTCATGCTTGTTGATAATTACACTGCCAAAAGAGTAAAAAGAGAATCCACAGATTGTGAAAAAATTTTCTGCAATGATGTATCTCACAAGGGACATATCTCTAAAATTTATAGAAAACTCCAACACCTCAACAGCAAAAAGATTAACAATCCAATTAAAAATTGGGCAGAAGACATGAATAGACACTTCACCAAAGAGGATATTCAGGTGGCCAGCAAATACTGGAAGAAAGGCTCATGATCATTAACCAACACAGAGAGAGAGAGATGCAAATCAAAACAATTAGATACCATCTCACCCTAGTACTAATGGCAAAGTTCATAAAGACAAAATAAAAATGCTGGAGAGGATATGGAGACATTGGGACTCTCATACATACACTGCTGGTGGGACTGTAAAATGATACAAACACTGTAGAAACTGTATGGCTATTCCTTAAAAATCTGGAATTAGAAATACCTTTTGACCCAGTAATCCCATGATTAGCTACATATCCTAAAGAAGTGAGAGCCAGGACAAGAACAGATATATGCACACCCATGTTCATTGCAGCACTATTTACAATAGCAAAAATATGGAAACAATCTAAGTGCCCATCAACAGAAGAATGGATAACCAAACTATGGTATCTGCACACAATGGAATACTAAGCATCATAAGGAATAATGTAGAATCTGCAAAATACCACATAACATGGATGAACTTGAAAGATATTATGCTGACTGAAATAAGTCAGTCACAGAAGGGTAAATATAGTATTAATTCATTATTGTAAAAAGTCAAGGAAAGTTTTATATTTGGAAAGAAACTTTCTTTATTGGTTACCTGGGGTGGGAGGGGAGAGGAGGAAATACTAAGGTATATACATACAGTGGAATATTACTCAAACAATAGGGGAAAAAAAAATCTTGATTCATACTACCATATGGATGGAGTTTAAAGACATGCTGAGAGAAATAAGTCAATCATAAAATGACAAATCATGTATGACCTCATTTATATAAAATAAGGAAAGGCAAATGTATAGAGACCAAAATTTATTAATGTTTACAAAGAATGGGAAGGAATGGGAAAAATGGGAAAGATGGAAAAATTGCACTGATCAAGTGTAGGGTTGCAAAAAACAACCCCCCAAAAATTAAATAAATAAAAAAAGTATTTGCTAACACTACTTACATCCAAACAAAAACAGATAGGATTTAATTTCTTGGTTTGGAGGTTTAGCGTCATGATTTCATGGGACATGCTAGTTAATTGGCCTAATAGTGTAGTGCCTGATGTCTTAAAAGCTTGCCAGCAGCTATCCAATGCACAATATTTGGTCTCTGTTTACACTAAGCAACAGATGAAGAGCAAGGAGTAAGAGGAAGATATGGAACATGTGACTATTTGCCTCTATGAACAATTGCTTCTTTATCAATGAGACCAGAAGAACTAGAAGGTGCCTTAATACAGTTACTTAACATTTTGATCAAGATTCTACAGATGAATCCTGATCAAAAGGGGAAAAATTCAGAATAGAATTTGAAATTCTCATGGATTCCAGGCTTTGTGGGGCTTTGGAGGGTGACTCAAGCCCTGAAACAATCGTATTGAGATTATCCCTAAATCTTAAACCAGAAATACTCCCTGAAGTCTTCTTAAAACCAAATAATAATTTTAAAAGTTGGGAATTGCAATCAATGTCATGAAACAAAACATGTATGAACTGCTGTACATAAAATGAATTTGCTCTGTAAAGTTTCACCCAAATCACAATAAAAAAAAAAA
>NW_006921664.1:210268-217747 GCF_000298275.1 Orycteropus afer afer | reverse complement strand
AAAATCTTTAAGATCTAGGGCTAGACAAAGAGTTCTTATACCTGACAATCCATGAAAAATTAAAACCATGAAAAGAAAAAATTATAAACCTCATCAAAACTAAAAGGTTTTGCTTTGTGAGATACTATTAAGAGGTTAATAAGTCAAGTTATATACTGAAAGAGCATATTTTCAAGCACAAAAAATATAAAATTAGAAGACTAAAAGATACAAGCAGACATTGAAGAAGATATACAGATGGAAAATTATCATTTGAAAAGATATTCAACAATATCTCTTGTTATTGTTACATGCTATCATGTTAGCTCCAACTCATAGTGAGCCTATGGATAACAGAGCAATCCACTGCCTGGTCCTGCGCCATCCTCACAATCCTTACTATGCTTAAGCCCATCGTTGCAGCCACTATGTCAATTTGTCTTGAGTATCTTCCCCTTTTTCACTGACCCTGTATTGTACCCAGGATGATATCCTTATCCAGGGACTAGTCAGTTCTGACAACATGACCAAAGCACAAAAGACAAAGCCTGACCATTCTCATTTCTGAAGACCATTTTGGCTGCATTTCTTCAAAGACAGACTTGTTTGTTCTTCTAGCAGTCCATGACACCTACAGTATTTTTCACCAACACCACAATATAAAACATCAGCTCTTCTGTGGTCTTCCTTATTCACTGTCCAGGTTTCATATGCATTTGATGCTATTGAAAATACCAGGGCTTGGGTCAGGTGCACCTTAGTTTTCTGAGTGACATCACTGTTTTTAAAGAATTTAATTAGTTCTTCTGCAGCAGATTTTCCTAGTGCAGTACTATGTCTATTAGGAAAATGCAAATTAAAACCATAATGAGACTATCATATACCTATCAAAATGGCATATATACATATATGTGTGTATATATATATATATATATATATATATATATATATATATATATATATATATATATATGATGTTTATAGCATATTTTTTTCATAATAGCCAAAAACTGTAAGAAAACCCAGAAATCCTTCAACAAGTGAATTGTTAAGCAAACTGTGGTACACTCAAACCATGGAATGCTACTTAGCAATAAAATGACAATAACTACTGACAACTTCAATGGATCTCCAAAGAATGATACTGAGTGGAAAATAAATAAATAAATAAGAAACCCTATAAAACGGTCATATACTGTACAATTTCATGTATATAATATTCTTACTATATTAGTATTTGTGTTAGACTGGGTTCTCTAGAGAAGAAAAACCAGTAAAGTATATATATATATATATATATACATATATATATATATATATATATACATATATATATATATATATATATATATATGGAGAAAGATAAATTTATCTTAGAAATATGGTTCACACACTTATTGAAGCTGGCAAGTCCCAAGTTCTTGGACCAAACATCAAGCTGGAGACTTTTCCCACTCATACAGCTACAGGGGGTGATGAGCTCAATGTTGGAAGGCAATATACCGGCTGTTGACTCCAACAAATGACAAATCCAAGATCTCCAGGCTGAATGGTGGATTGTTTGTTCATGGAGAATTGTAGGGAACACAACAGGATCCGGATCCAGAGAAGAGTGTTTCTTTCCCTAGGCTGTCCATAAATATATTGGAAACAGACCACACCCTTAGGGAAACTCCCTTTCAATGGATTGTCTGCTCAAAACATACATATCCTATGTCATCATGGGAACAATGCACACCACAACTTCTTAAACCACTAAGAATTGTGGTCCAGCCAAGCTGACACACAACTCCAACTATCATAGTATTATAAAAACAGAGAATACCTAAAGGTTACCAGCAGTCAAGCTGGAGTGATGGTGAGAGGTGGATGTGGGTATAAATGATAAATATGAGGGATTCTTGTGGTTATGAAAAGTTTTTATAGCTTGTCTGTATAGCTGTTGATAGATATCCTGTATAACCATTTACTTATTGTCAGATATTCTGGTGGTCTCCAATTCTGGCCAGAGTATGGGGCTTAAATAAAACACACTCACTCTCTCTTTTTCTATCTATCTATCTATCTATCTATCTATCTATCTATAATAAACAAATCATTGGCCTAATTTTAAGATGAAGAAAATAATTTTATGTTTAACTTCAAAAGTGTTAAGATTATATTCTTAAGTATAAGCTGAAAAGGAAATCATATTGTAAACCGTCAGAATGTACCTCAAATATTTTATAATATTGTTGTGTCAAATGCCAAGAGAGATATAGGGAAAAAATAATGATGTGGTGAGGAATAAGCAAAGAGGAAAAGCAAAGTGTTCATCACAAAATCATCCATTCAATAATTAAACCTAGTTTAAAAATATAAACTGTCTTTACTGACTAAAGTAATTGATATTTATGGATTCATAAAATTATTTAAAATGTGTTTAATAAACCTGAAGTTTATATCAAACTTGGAGATCATGATTATTGAACAATTTGCAAGTTTTTTTTAATAACAAAAATTGTTATAAGTTTTTACTTAATTTTCACAAAACAGAACTCTTATGATGAAATAAAGTCAAAAGGATGAGGAAAGTTTTTACAGGAGATTGTTTTCTTGCCCTTTTTTCCTATTTCAAATGATTTTGAAACTATTTAGACAATTTTGAAAATTACACTCAGATTTTGATTGGAATAATTCTTGAACAAATTTTATTATTACTTCCTATACCTTTTTATATGTCCTTAAATCCTTTTTAATGCATTATGCTGTGAATCAGATTTATATATTTATGTGATTATTTATATATACAGCTGTATATTAGATTTTTAAAAATATACTTCTTAAAAGTTAATACTGTTATGATAAAAATACACATATTCTTGTATAGGAAAACTTTGCTGAATTAACTTACTCAAAAGAGTTCTTCAATAATATCTCCTATAGTTTTTAGGTAAAGAATTGTAACTTTTGCTTATCGTGATAAATTTTATTGTAATTTCTAATGTTCATAGAACAATTATTTTTCTTGTCTTCATTAAGTAGAAAGTTGAGCCATGGTAAAAATTAAAAACCAAAGAAAAGAATCATATGATCATATCAGTCAATGAAAAAAAGACATTTGATAAAATCCAACACCGATTCTTGTTAAAAACTCTCAGCAAAATAGGGATAGAAGGGAAAATCTTCAAAATAATAAAGGGCATATATGTATAACCAACAGCTAACATTATTGTTAATGGAGAAAGAAAAAAGCATTCCCCTTGAGAACAGGAACCAGAAAAAGATGCCATCCAACACCATTTCTATTCAATATTGTATTGGTTATCCTAGCTAAGGCTATAAGGCAAGAAAGAGAAATAAAAGGCATCCAAATTGGCAGAAAATAAGTAAATCTGTCTCTATTCACAGATGACATGATCCTATACATAGAAAACCCAATAGACTCAGGGGGAAAAAAAAAAAATACTAGAACTAATAGAAAAGTTCAGAAAAGTGTCAGGATACAAAGTCAACATATAAATATAGGTTGGATTCCTCTACCTCAAAAAAGAGGCCTCTGAAAAGGAAATAAGGAAAACAATACCATTTACAATATATACTAAAAAGATAAAATACTTAGGAATAAATCTTACCAGGGACACAAAAGACACACATGAAGAAAACTACAAAACACTACTACAAGGGGTCTACATAAATGGAAGAGGATACTTTATTCATGCATAGGAAGACTGAATATTGTGGAAATGTCAATAATATGCAAAGCAATCTGCACATTCAAAGTAATCCCAATTCAGATTTCATTAACATTTTTTAAGGACATGGAAAACCAATCACTAATTTTAGACTCCCAGAGGCCAGGGACTACAAGAGCAGCAGGATCTAGGTAAGGGACAGGGGGCAGGCAGGCCCTAGCCCCCAGAGCCAGGAAAGGGAGGGAGTGGAGCAGCCAGGGTCTACAAAGTGGCAGGATCCAGATAAGAATTAGGTAAAGGGATGGCAGAGAGTTTTCCAACAGATAAGGGAGACAAACTTGTGTGTCAATCTGTCATTCTGTGGGGTTTGCACATTGCTGTTAGGCTTGAGGCTGTGTCACCAGTTTTGGAAATGCCACAGGGTTGCACATGGCCCACAGGTTTCAATGCAGCTTGCAGACTGAGGCAGACTAGGCAGAAGGAAAAGGCTACCCACTTCTGAAAAAATTGGCCAGGGAAAACCTATGGATAGCAGAGAAACACTTTCTTATACATTACTGGACAACTTTATGAATAGCTTGGAAAAATTGACACAGTGCAGGAAGATGAGCCCCTTAGGTCGGAAGACACTCAAAATAGAACTGGAAAAGAGCTGCCTCATCAGAGTAGAACCAACCTTAATTATATGGATAAAATAAGTCCTTCAGGACCTGCATGAACTGATGTGGCACTACTCAAATTAAGAAACAGCCGCAAACATCCATTAATAGTTGGAACATGGAGTGAATGAAATATGAATCTAAGAAAATTGCAAGTTGTCAAAAATGAAATGGAACACATAAAGATTGATATCCTAGGAATGAGTGAGCTTCAATGGACAGGTTTGGGGCATTTTAAATTAAAAAAAAAAAAAAAAAAACATATGATCTACTATACCAGGAATGACAATTTGAAGAGGAATGGCATGGCTTTCATCATCACAAAGGATGTTTCAAGATCTGTCCTGAAGTACAATGCTGTCAGTGATAGGATAATATCTGTACATCTACAAGGAAGACCTCTTCATACTACTATTATTCAAATTTATGCACCAACCACCAAAGCCAAAGATAAGGAAATTGAAAATTTTTATCAACTTCCGCAGTCTGAAACTGATTGAACATTGCAATCAAGATGTGTTGCTTATCACTGATTGGCATGTAAAAGTTGGAAACAAAAAAATATCACCAGTAGCTGGAAAATTTGGCCTTGGTGACAGAAGTAATGCTGGAAATTGCATGAAAGAATTTTGAAAGACCAACAACTTATTCATTTCAAATATTTTTTTGAACAACACAAGTGATGGCTATACATATGGACTTCACCAGATGAATCAGATTGAATCAGATTGACTACATCTGTGGCAAGAAGCTATGGAAAAGTTCAATATCTTCAGCCAAAACAAGGCCAGGAGCTGACTGTGGAATGGTTCATCAACTGCTCATATGCAAGTTCAACTTGAAGTTGAAGAAAATTAAAACAAGTCCATGAGAGCCAAAATATGATCTTGAAAGTATCCCTCCTGAATTTAGAGACAATCTAAAGAATAGGTTTGATGCATTGAACACCAATGACTGAAAACTGGAAGAATTGTGGGATGAAATCAAAAGCATCCTCCGTGAAGAAAGCAAGAGGTCATTAAAAATATGAGAAAGAAAGATAAGACCAAAAAGGATGTCAGCAGAGACTCTGAAACTTAAGCAAAGAGTAGCCACAACAAATGGAAGAAATTACAAGATAAAGAGCTGGACAGAAGATTTCAAAGAGTAGCTTGAACAGGCAAAGCCAATTACTATAATGAAATGTGCAAGGACCTGGATTTAGAAAACCAAAAGGAAAGAGCATCCTCAGCATTTCTCAAGCTCAAAGAACTGAGGGAAAAAAAAAAAAAAAATTAGCCTCTAGTTGCAATATTGAAAGATCCTGTGGGCAAAATGCTGAATGATCATGCAGAAAGCATCAAAAGAAGATGGAAGGAATACACAGAGTCACTGTACCAAAAAGAACTGGTCAATCTTCATCTACTTCAGGAGGTGGCATTTGTTCAAGAACCAATGGTATTGAAGGAAGAATTCAAAGCTACACTGAAGGCTCCAGGAATTGACAGAATACTCACTGAGATGTTTCAACAAATCTATGTCCTGCTGGAAGCACTCATTCTGTTATGCCAAGAGATTTGGAAGACAGCTACCTGGCCAACTGACTGAAAAAGATCCATATTGGCAAGCTGGATTCAGAAGAAGATGTGAAATGAGGGATATCATTGCTGATGTCAGATGATCTTGGCTTATAGCAATGAATACCATAAAGACGTTTACTTGTGTTTTATTGACTATGCAAAAGCATTTGATTGTGTGGATCATAACAAATTGTGGAAACCATTGAAAAGAATGGGAAATCCAGAGCACTTAATTGTACTCATGAGAAATCTGTTCATAGACTAGGAGGTTGTCATTCAAACAGAATAAGAGAATACTGCATGGTTTAAAATAAAGAAGGGAGTGCATCAGGCTTGTATTCTTTCACCATACTTATTCAATCTGTATACTGAATAAATAATTTGAGAAGCAGGACTAATATGATGAAGAATGTGGCATCAAGATTGGAGGAAGGCTCAATAACAACCTGCAGTACGCTGATGACACAATTTTCCTTGCTAAAAGTAAGGATAACTTGAAGTACTTACTGATGAAGATTGAAGAATACAGTCCGCAGTATGGATTACATCTCAATAAAAAAAAAAAAAAAAAAAAAATCCTCACAACTGGATCTATAAGCAGCATCACAATAAATCAAGAAAAGATTGAAATTGTCAAAGACAATTCTTGGTTCTACAATTGACACCAATGGAAACAGCAGTCAAGACATCAGACAACGTATACCACAGGGCAAATTGGCTGCAAAGTACGTCTTTCAAGTGATGAAGAGCAAAGATGTCTCTTTGAGGAGTAAGGTGCGCTTGATACAAGCTATGGTATTTTCAATTGTCTCATATGCATGTGAGAGCTGGATAATGAATAATGAAGACCAAAGAAGAATTGATGATTTTGAGCTGTGGTGTAGGGGAAGGATGCTGAAAGTATCATGGACTGATAAAAGAACTAACAGTTCTGTCCTAGAGGAAGTGCATCTGGAATGCTCCTTGGAGGCAAATATTATCTCACCTACATTGATAATGTTGTCAGAAGGGACCATTCCCTGGAGAAGGATGCCATGCTTGGTAAGGTGGAGGGTCAATGAAAGAGGGGAAGGCCCTCATTGAGAAGGATTGACATGGTGGAAGCAGTGATGGGCTCAAGTATAGCAAAAATCATGGAGCTGGCTCAGTGTTTCATTCTGCTGTGCATATGGTCACTACGAGTCAGAGACATCTCAATGGCACCTAACAACAACAACAATTTCGGATAAAAAGGGAAAAGCAGAAGATGGCAGACTAGGCAGAAAGACTGAACAGACTCTCTTCAACAAAGAAAAGGGAAACCAATTAACACAGGCACAGAAGATAATCCTGGACCCTTAAGCCTTGAAGGGAAGGATATAGAAGTGGACTAAACCCCAACTAGCAGAAGAATTTGCATGAAAATACCAAAATAGGAGACATACAGAGCTGCAGTCTGGCAGCGATCCTGAGTGATCATGACGGCAGAGACAGCTTAGAGACTCCCAAGTGGTGGTAGGACCTAAGAATTAACCAAAAAATCACCATGCTAGCCAAGGAATGCATGAAGGACTGTGCATGGTGGCTGGGGAACAAACGAAGGTGAAGAGAAAGGTGGGCTGAGCTGTG
>NW_006921664.1:207868-209278 GCF_000298275.1 Orycteropus afer afer | reverse complement strand
CCCTGAAATGATGAAAGATGAGAATATATCCATTCAAGAAGTCCAACAAACCCCAAACAAGATAGACCCAAAAAGAAAATCACTAAGACACATCATCATCACACTCATCAAAACCAAAGACAAAGACAGAATCCTGAAAGTAGCACAGGAAAAACACAAAGTTACCTACAAAGGACAGCCAGTAAGAATAAGCGCTGATTTCTCAACAGAAGCCATGCAAGTAAGAAGGCAATGGGATGGTATATATAAAACCCTGAAATAGAATAATTTTCAACCCAGAATTATATATCCGGCAAAATTGATCCTCAAATATGATGGTGAAATTAGGAGATTTCCAGATAAGCAGAAAGTAAGGGAATTTGTTAAAACCAGAAAAACCTTACAAGCGATACTAAAGGGAGTCCTTTGAAGAGAGAACCAAAAATAGCAAATAACAACCAACCATTAATACACAAGATGACATAACCCAGAAACCACATCTATGGATATATCCAAAGTAAAAGGAGCTTATAAGATTGTAAACAGGGAACGAGAGACATCAATTGGCAAGTGAGGACAACTACAAACAAAAAAGAGGGAAAAGACTGTGTAGTCACAGAACTTCTAAATGGTGATGAAGTCAAGAGTTGCAAGATAGAATGGACTGTTGTAACAAGTTCTGTACCTCACACCATACAGAAAAACGAACTCCAGATGGATCAAGGGCTTAAATGTGAAACCTAAAGCTATACAGTTCCTCAAGGAAAATCTAGGGACAAATTTAATGGCCCTAATATATGGAATAAATAGACTATACAATAGCCAAAAGATGGAAACAACTTAGGTGTCCATCAACTGAGGAATGGATAACCAAACTATGGTATATACACACAATGGAATACTACGCAACACTAAAGAATAATATAGAATCTGCAAAACACCACAAAATGTGGATGAACTTGGAGGACATTATGCTGAGGGAAATAAGTCAATCATAAAAGGACAAATATTGTATTAGTCCATTATTGTAAATGTTAAGGAAAGATTTATCTATAGTAGGACATTTTCTTTGTTGGTTACCAGGGGTGGAACAGGAGGGGAGGGAAGGTTGTTAGATAGATAGTGATAAGTCTTGATTTGGGTGAAGAAAAGGGCAATGTATCAAATGTGAGTGACCAATATGACAGCATTGAGGATGAGAAAGACATAGAGGTGTACATGGGAGGTACAGACAAGAAATATGAACCCTTTTGCACATACAGTACTGTGTTGTCAGTGAAGGAAAGCATGGTGTATGGGTGGATAGATGGGTGGACAGGCTGAACTATTAGGTATGTCTATGAAATGGGGGGGGAGCTCTGGTAGCGTAGTGCCTAAGGAACTTGACTGCTAACCAGAAGGCTGGTGGTTCAAACCCACCAGCCACTCCTC
>NW_006921664.1:199773-206448 GCF_000298275.1 Orycteropus afer afer | reverse complement strand
CTTCCGAGGAGTGGCTGGTGGGTTTGAACCGCCAGCCTTCTGGTTAGCAGTCAAGTGCCTTAGGCACTATGCTACCAGAGCTCCTATCTATCTATAGACAGCTAATCTTTGACAAAGAACCAAAACCCACTCAATGGGGCAGAGATAACTTCTTTAACAAATAGTGCTGGGAAAATTGGATATCCACTAGTAGAAAAATGAAAGAAGACCCATATCTCAGCCAACTAATGAAAAAAAAAACTCAAGTTGTATTGATGACAAATTTAAACCCACAAATATAAAGCTCATCAAAGATTATATAGGGGAAAATCTAAAGGCCCTAATTTATCTAATATAGGGGAAAATCTAAAGGCCCTAATTTATAGCATAAATACACTATCAAGCATAAGCCAAAATGCACAGCTAGCAGAAGAGAAACTAGATGCCTTTTAAAAATTAAGTTCATATGTACATCTAAAGACTTCTCCAACAAGGTAAAAAGATAACCTATTGATTGGGGAAAAAAAAAAAAAATTGGCTATGAGATATCTGACAAGGGACTTATCTCCAAAAAGACAAACAACTCAATTCAAAAGTGGGCAAAAGAAATGAATAGACACCTCACTAAAGGATATACAATTGGCCACCAAACACATGAGGAAATGCTTCAGGATCATTAGCCATTAGAGAGATGCAAATCTAAACAACAATGAGACATCATCTCACCCCAGCATAATAGCAAAGTTCAACAAAACAGAAAATCACAAATGCTGGTGAGGCTGTGGAGAGATTGGAATTCTCATGCATTGCTGGTGGGACTGCAAAATAGTACAACCACTGTGGAAAGCATTATAGCAATTCCTCAAAAAGTTGGAATTAGAAATACCATTTGACCCAGCCATTCCATTCTTAGGTATATATCCTAAAGAGATGAGAGACAGGACATGAAAAGACATACACATACCCATGTTCATCGCAGCACAATTCACTATAGCAAAGAGAAGGAAACAACTAAATGTCCATCAACAGATGATTGGAAAACCAAACTATGGTACATTCACATAATGCAATACTATGCAACATTAAAGAATAGTGAAGAATACATGAATCATCTCGCAACATGGATGGATTTAGAGGGCATTATGCTGAGTGAAATAACTCAATCAAAGAAAGACAAATATGATATGAGCCCAGCTAAAGGCACTTGACTGCTAACCAGAAGGCTGGTGGTTCAAACCCACCAGCCATTCCTCGGAAGGAAGATGGGGCAATCTACTTTTGTAGTGATACTGCCTTGGAAACCCAAGGAGGGGTCGCTATGAGTCGGGTCCGACTCGATGGCACATAACAACAACGACAACATAGTCAAGGAAACTTTATTCAGGGAAGGAAATTCACTCTGTCGGATAATAGGTATGAGAGGGAAGAGGGAAAATCTTGGACTATTTGGAGGTGATATGTTGTTTAGGGTGATGGGGGGAATGGTATGGAAAGAGTCTGTGATCAGCACAGTGACATTGGGGAAAGGAAAGACACTGAAATGTACCCAAAAGACATAGACAACCGAGGCAGATACTATCACATGCACAACATTGCAGTATACCTAGCACCAAGTACCAGGCTGGGAATTTATACATAGACAGGTGAGAAGAGCAGGTGGGGTAGGCAAATAGGAATACATCTTTGACCAAAGAGATTTTGCTGAAGATAATCTTACATATGCACTTGTGCTACAAAATTAGCCACATACATTATAGAAGCAACAGAAGACAGGGCTGGAGTAACTTCTCAGAGACAACCAAGCATCTTGTGAGAGAGAATCACCAGGCATTGCAGCTCAGGAGCAATATCTTGGGGCACAGGAAAAAAAAAAAAAAAAAGTTGAGCAATGATAAAAATACAAAGTGATAATGACTGCCCTTGCCTTTTATTTAAAGTTTTAATATTATATGATTTTTGTTCTTTAACCCTTATAAACATTCTTTATACTAATAAATTATCCTTTCCATGTTTTTTGGCTAACGTAACTTCAGAGTGCTCAGTTCCTTTTATATCTTTATTCTGAGAATATTTAAATGTTAGGAATGTTTTGTCCTGTGATATATCAGGTGCTCTGGTAGCATAGTGCCTAAGGCACTTGATTGCTTATCAGAAGGCTGGTGGTTCAAACCCACCAGCCACTCCTCAGAAGAAAGGTTCAGCAATCTACTTCTGTAATGATGATGCCTTGGAAACCCAAGGAGAGGTCACTATGAGTCGGGTCTGACTCTACAGCACATATCAACAACAACATATCAACGTATTAAGCATATTTCAGATGGACAGTATTTATTGGCCAATTCTGTATGTGCTCCACCTCATCCCAACTGCCATTTCCAAGGCTTACACTTTCCTTATCCCTTTTGTAATGACTATAAGTCAATATAAGTAATAAGAATGGACAGTTTTATCATTTTCTTTCCAGTATAAGTATTAAGCTGTTCAAGTTGATAATACAACTTCTCTTCTCAAGTATGTTCTTTCACAAAATATTCCTTAAATGATTTGGTTCCTGTATGATGCCAAACCAGGCAACTAGTTGCTGTGGAATCGATTCTGAATCATGGTGATCCAATGTGTGTCAGAGTAGATTTGTGCTCTGTAAGATTTTCAGTGGCTGATTTTTGGATGTTAATCTGGTATCCTGTCACTATGCTAAATCTCTCCACTAGTTCCAGAAGATTTTTTAGTGAATCTCTTGGGTTTTCTATGTATAGGATCATATCTTCAGCAAATAGAGATAGTTAGAGTTCTTCATTACCAATTTGGTTGCCTTTGGTTTCGCTTTCTTGCCTATTGCCCTGGCTAGGACTTCCAATACAATATTAACTAGAATTGATAATAGAGGACATCTTTTTCTAGTTCCTGTTCACGAGGGCAATGGTCTCAGTCTCTCTCTATTGGGAATAATGTTTGTTGTTGTTTTTGCATATATGCCTTTATCATGTCGAAGAATATCCCTCTATTCCTATTTTGCTGAGAGCTTTTATCTTGAATAAATTTTGGATTTTATGAAATGCCTTTACTGCATTGAATGATATGATCGTGTGGTTCTTGTCCTTTGTTTTATGTGGTGGATGATGGTGATTGTTTTTCTAATGTTGATACATCCTTGCATACCTGATATGAACCCCACTTGGTCATAATGAATGATTTTCCTAATATGTTGTTGGAGTCTATTGGCTAGGATTTTGTTGAAGATTTTTGCATCTATTTTCATGAGGTTAATTGTTCTGAAGTTTTCTTTTTGAGTGATGTCTTTGCCTGGTTTTGGAACTCCAGTAGCATAGTGCCTAAGGCACTTAACTACTAATCAGAATCATAACCTGGTATCAAGGTTATGCTTGCTTCATAAAATGAAAAAGGGAGAATTCCATCCTTTCCTATGTTTTGGAATTGTTTGAATAGGGTTGGTGTCAATTCTTCTCTGAATGTTTGGTAGAATTATCTAGTGAAACCATCTGGGCCATGACTTTTGTTTTTGTTGGTAATTTTTTATGATCTGTTCAATTACCTATTTTATTATGGGTCTGTTCAACTTTTCCAACTCAGTCTGTGTTAGTTTAGGTAAGTAGTGTATTCCTAGAAATCTATTTGTTTCATATTTTCAAATTTGGTGGAGTCCAGTTATTCATGGTATCCTGATATTGTCCTTTTTATTTCAGTTGGTTCTGTTATGTTATGACATTGCCCATTTCATTTCTTATTTGTGTTATTTGTGTTTTCTCTTCTTTTCCTTTGTTAAATTTGCCTGTGGTCTGTCAGTTTTATTACTCTTTTCAAAAAAAAAAAAACAACTTCTAGTCATGTTGACTTTTTCTATAATCATTCTATTTCTGTTTCATTGATTTCTGCTCAAATCTTTATTATTTCCTTTCTTCTGATAACTGTAGGTTTTTCTTGCTGTTCTTTTTCTAATTGTTGGAGATGTTGCTTATAAGTGTTGATTTTGACTCTTTCTTCTTTTTTGATGTGTGCTTTTATTGCTACAAATTGGCCTCTGATCACTGCTTTGGCTGTGTCCCAAAGATTTTGGTATATTGTGTTTTCATTCTCGTTTGGGTCAAGGAATTTTATAAGTTCATTTTTTTTTCTTCTCTTACCTAGTCTTTCTTAAGGAAGTTGTTGTTTAGTTTTCATGTGTTTGTTCTTTCTCTGTTGATCTTCCTATTGTTGATTTCTATGTTGATAGCATTGAGATCTGAGAAGATGCTTTGCAGTATTTCAATGGTTTTAAATTTCTTAAGCCTTGCTTTATGGTCTAACATATGATGTATCCTGGATAATGTTCCATGTGCCCTGGAAAAGAATGAATATTGTGCTGTTGTTGGGTGAAATGCTCTGTAGATGTCTATAAGGTCAAGGCGGTGGATTGTATTGCTTAGCTCTTCTATATCTTTGTTGAGTTTCTTTCCAGTTGTTTTATCTTTCATAGAATGTGGTGTGTTAAATTCTCCCACTATGACTGTAGAGTCATCTGTTTGCCTTTTCAGGCCTCTTAAAGTCTGATTTGTGTTTCTCAGGACTCTTTCATTGGGTCCACAGATATTTATTATGGTTATATCTTCTTGTTCAATTGTTCCTTTAATCATTATATAATGTCCTTCCTTGTCTCTTATTGAAGTTTTTGTCTTAAAATCAATTTTATCAGAAATTAATATCACACTCATTTTCTTTTTTAGTTGCCATTTTCTTCATATATCTTTTTGCCAACCTTTGATTTTTAGTCTATTTTTATCTTTATCTCTAATGTGTGTACCTTGTAGATAGCATATTGATGGGTTATGTTTTCTTATCTAGTCTGAAACTCTCTGTCTCTTAAGTGGAGCATTTAATCTATTAACATTCAGTATAATTATCAACAAGTATGAATTTGTTGCTGTGATTTTGTTATGTGTTTTTTCATTGTGTCCCTGGTTTCTTTGTTCCATATAATTTCCTGTGCTGAGTTCATTATGTTTATGAATCGTGTTATCCTTCCTTTGTTGCTATTGTTTTAGTATTTGCTAAATATTTGTGCTTGTCTTCTTTTTTATTGTGATGTGAAGGTTTATCATTTTTCCTTGAGGTTACCCTGTGATTTTTAATTTTCTCCTTGAGTTTAGAACAGTCCATTCTATCTTGCAACTCTCTTGATTTCCTCTCCATGTAGAAGTTCTGTAATTAGACTATTTGTCCCCTTTTTTGGGTTTATAGTTGTACTCATTTGCCAATTGGTTTCTCTTATTTCCTGTGTACAATCGTTTAAGCTTATTTTACTTTGGATAATTCCATAGCTGTGTTGGTTTTGGGGTTATGTCATCTTGTGTATTAATGGTCAGTTGTTGTTTGCTATTATTGGTTCTCCGTTCAAAGGACTCCCCTTACTATCTCTTGGAAAATTGGTCTTGTTTTAACAGATTCCCTTACTTTCTGCTTATCTGGAAATCTCCTAATTTCACCATCATACTTGAGGGACAGTTTTGCTGGATATCTAATTCTTGGTTAGCAATTTTTCTCTTTCAGCATTTTATATATTCCATGTCATTGCCTTCTCAGCTTCATGGCTTCTCCTGAGAAATCAGAGCTCATTCATATTGGTTGTCTTTTGTAGGTAACTTTTCATTTTTTCACATGCTGCTTTTAGGATTCTTTCTTTGTCTTTGAGTTTGGTGAGTTTGATGATGATAGGCTTGGTGATATTCCCTTGGGGTCTATCCTGTTTGGGATTTGTTGGACTTCCTGAATAGATATACTTTCATCTTTCATTATATCAGGGAAGTTCTCTTCCAACAAATCTTGGACAATTTTCTCAGTGGTTTTCTTTTTCTCTTTGTGTTCTGGAATTCTGATTACACTTAGTTTACTCCTTTTATTGTATCCTATATGAACCTTAGGCTTTCTTCATTTTGTTTTGATCATTTTTCTGATTGATCCCTTTCCAAAGAGGTATTATGTTATTTCTCTTCAATCTCATTAATTCTGTCTTCCATTGTTTTGATTCTATTTGTTTATCCTTCCAATGTGTTATCTATTTCTCACAATTTAATATTAATCTTCTGAATTTACATCTGTAAATTTTGTATCATTTTTAATTTTTCATTCATCATTTTGCTTTTGTATTTTCTTCTGAAATTGTTCTAGAATTTTGCCTGTATTTCCCTTAATTTTCTTAGTGTTTTCCTTGATCTGTCTCTCATTTCTTTGAATATACCTAAGCAAAATTCTTTTTAAGTCCATATCATGCAGTTCCCATCATGCTTCTTCCTCATGGATGTGTTGTTGGTCTGTATCCTGCTCCCTTTCTTCTACCATTTTATCTTACTTTTTTGTGTGTGGGTTGTGATGGTCCGTTGTCTCCAAGACATTGTGACATTGTTTTATTTAGACCTATGTTAACTGTTTGTGAAGAGCTGTTAAGTGTGAGTCAGGCTCTTCTTGGTGTTTGTTTATCATTTGCCCATTGGTGCAGAAGGATGTGGTGGCTCTCACTCAGGAAGAGGTGCTGCAGGAGTTGTGGGTGTGGTTACATCCCATGGGTAAGATTGCTGTCTGCCACTCAGTTAGACTAAAACAATGATTGAAAAAACATCAAAAAAGTAAAAACAAGTGGACAAAAAAACAAACCACATAACCACACAGAAAAGTCACCGTAAAAATATATATTAAAAAAAAAAA
>NW_006921664.1:194849-199498 GCF_000298275.1 Orycteropus afer afer | reverse complement strand
AAATCTGAGCAGGGCAAGATAGGACACCCAGGCTCAGTAAGAGCACACAGACTGGGATGAAATTCCTCCTGGCACAGTGGGTGGGGAGTGGGTGGAAGTGAGGGTTGGCCACACATCCATTCACCAAGAGGGTGTGGAGTAAAAGAGTAACATGGGGAATATCACACCTTTCCAGTAGCTTGTGTTCAGAATGTCTTTGTGATTCCTGGCAAGTGGAGCCTATTCTTAGGTCCCTGGAATCTGACAGAAGGCTATAGCTTTAAATATCCAAAATTGTCTAACTGCTTGTAAACATTCAAAATTGCTGTGGCCTCTGGACAGGCAAAGGTTCACAGCTCACCTGGTCTCCCTCTTTGCTGTTTCACCTTTTATTCACCAGCCATGAGTGCAGTCCTCTATGAAGCCTCTGGCTAGCAGTGCCGTTTTTCAGCTTAATTCTTAGGTCCTTACACCACTTGGCAATATCCAAGCTGTCTGTGCCATCAGGATCACTGACAGACCTCACCTCCGTATGTCTTCTGTTCTGGTGTTTTTATGCAGGTTCTTCTACTAGTTGGAGTTTAGTCCACTTCTGCATTCTTCCCTTCAAAGCTCAGGGCTCCAAGATTATCTTCTGTATCCGTATTAATTGGTTCCCCTTTTCTTTCTTGAAGAGGGTCTGTGTAGTTTATTTGCCTATTCCACTTTCTTACCAGAACCTCTTAAGTTGCTCTTTGAAATCTTCTCTTTAGCTCTTTCATCTTAATATTTATTCCATTTGCTCTAGCTACTATCCATTCAAAAACAAGTTTCACAGTCTCTTCTGACATCCATTTTGGCCTTTTTTGTCTTTTTAATGACCTTTTGCTTTTTTCATGTATGATGTTCTTGATGTCATCCCACAATTCCTCTGGTTTTTGGTCATTGGTGTTTACTGCATCAAATCTATTTTTCATATGGCCTTTAAATTTAGATGGGATATAATAAAGTTCACATTTTGGCTCTCATGAACTTAATCAGATATTCTTTAGCTAAAACTTGAACTTGCATATAAGCAATGGATGGTCTGTTCTACAGTTATCTCTTGGCCTTGTTTAGGGTGAAGACATTGAGCTTCTCTATCATCTATTTCCTCAGATATAGCCTATCTGATTCCTGTTTATTCAATCTTGTGAGGTCCATGCATATAGCTGCCACTTATATTGTTGAAAAGCTGCATTTAAAATGAACAAGTCATTAGTCTTACAAAATTTTATGATGTGGATCCCCAGCATTATTTTTATCACCAAGACTTTATGTTCCAACTATCAGTGCTTCTTTGTTTTGCACTTTTACATTCCAATCACCAATAATAATCAATACATCTTGATAATATATTTGGTCAATTTCAGACTACAGAAGTTGGTAAAAATCTTCAATATCCTTGTCTTTGACTTTAGTGGCTATTGTGTAAATTTGAAAAATACCATTAGAGGGATGCAAATCAGTATTAACCGGTCTTCCTTGTAGGCACATGGATACTATCCTATCACTGACAGCATTGTACTTCAGGATATATCTTGAAACATTCTTTGTGATGCTCAATGCCTCCTCATTCCTCTTCAATTTGTCATTCCCAGAATAAGAGATCATATGATAGTGTGATTCAAAAGGCAAAACCCAATCCATTTCAGCTTATTAATGCCTAGGATAATGATCTTTATGTGCTCCATTTCATTTTTGACAACTTCCAATTTTCTGAGATTCACACTTTGTACATTCCACATTCTAATTATTAGTGGATGTTTGCAGTTTTTTCTTCCTGTTTTGAGTCATGCCCCGTCAGCAAATGGAAGTCCCAAAACCTTTACTCCATCCATGTCATTAAGGTCAATTCTAATTTGAGGAGGGCAGCTCTTCCTCAGTCATATTTTAAGTGCTTTCCAACCTTAGGGGCTCATCTTTCTGCACTCTATCAGACAATTTTTTAGGGCTATTTATAAAGTTTTCCAGTAATACATCAGACACTGTTTCACTGCTACTCATAAAGTTTTCTCTGGCCAATTCTTTGAGAAGTGGATGGCCCCTTCCTTCTTCTGAGTCTGTCTTAGTCTGGAAGATCCATTGAGACCTGTCTACCATGGATAACTTTACTGGAATTGGAAATACTGTTGGCATATTTTTCATCCTCACAGCAATACACAAGCCACCACAGTATCACAAACTGACAAACAATTGATGGAGAAATGGGGTAGGAAAGAGCATATCAGGATTATATCCATTAGGTAAAGATTGTATATTAACTGTTATCATATGTTCAACATTGTTTTAATTCTAATTCCAGGAATATATTTGATAAAACCAAAAACAAAACCAAATTCACTGCCATTGAGTCAGATTTGACTCATAGGGACCCCTCCTTGTGTTTTTGAGGTGGTATCACTACGGAAGTAGATAGGGAAATCTACTTCCATGGAGATACTGCCTAGGAAACCCAAAGACGTGTCCCTATGACTTGAAACAACATGACTGCAGTGAATTTGGTTTGGTTTGGATCAACTGATGCAGAAAAATTGTTCAATAAAATTCAACATCCTTTCCTGATTAGGCAGTTGACTGCTAACCAGAAAACTGGTGGATCAAACCCATCAACCACTCCTCAGAAGGAAAGTTAGGCAATCTACTTCTGTAGTGATACCTCCTCAGAAAACTGAGGAGGGGCCGCTATGAGTCAGATCCTACTGGATGGCAGTGAATTGTGTTGCGCTGCTTCCTGAATTAAAAAAAAAAAAAAAAAGCCAGCAAAACAGGAGAAGAAGGTAAATTTCTGCACAAAATTAAAGGCAAACCAGCAACCAATATTATACCCAATAGAGAAAGACTGAGAACCTTACTTCTGGGAATGAGAATGAGACAAGGATGCCCCTTATCACTGCTATTATTCAACGCTGTACTGGAAGTCCTACTCAGAACAATAAGACTAGAAAGGGAAATAAAATGTATCCCAATCAGAAAGGAAGAAGTAAAACTATTTTTGTTTACAGATGACATGAGCCCATGTCATCTGTATACATATATACATATGTATACAAGGCCCTAAAAATTCAAAGAAAACTGATGCTACAAACAGAAGAATTTAGCAACATTACAGTGTACAAGATCAAAACAAAAATAAGTTAGGTTCTGCTACACTAGCCAAAACTACTCCAAAGAAGGAATCAAACACCACCATTTATAATAGCCCCCAAATCAGTAAAATACCTAGGAATTAACCTAACCAGGGGCATAAAATGCATATTATAAAAATTATAAAGCACAACTACAAGAAATTAGGAGATATACATAAATATGGAAAGACATCCCATGCTTATGGATTGGAAGACTTGAAAGAGTGAAAATGTCAATTTTACCTAAAATGATCTACTGATACAATTCAATCCCAATACAAATCCAAAAGCATCCTTTACTGAAATGGAAAAACTAATGAGAAACTTCATATGGAAATGAAAGAAACCCAGACAGCCAAAGCAATACTGGAAAAAAAAGAAAGAAAGAAAAAGGAGATACTGCATTCCTCAATACCAAAATACACTATAAAGTCACAGTAATAAAAACTGTCTGGTATTGATTGAACAATACATAGACCAGTGGAAAAGAATTGAGAGCTCAAGAATTTAACCCAGTCATCTATGGAAAAATAATTTTTGACAATGGATCAAAGTCTTTCAGTGGGGCAGTCTCTTCAGTAAATGGTGCTGGCAAAATTGGATATCCACCAAATGAAACAATTAAATGGGAAACATTCCTCACACCATACAGAAAAACTAACTCAAAATGGATAAAATATATAAATATTAAAATTATAACAATAAAATTTCTAGAAGAACACATCAGGAGAAAACTAGGGCAAGCTCTTCTGTAAAACTAGTATAACAAATATAGTAACAAATGCACAAATAAGAGACAAAATAGATAAATGTGACTTCATAAAAATTAAAAACTTATACTCATCAAAAGACTTTATTAAAAGAATAAAGCAACAGTACAGTGTACAAGAGGGAAATGACTTACCTGATAAAGGTCTCATCTCTACAATCTACAGAAAACTTCAAAAACACAAAGACAAAAAGAAAATCACAAAATGAGCAAAAGACATGAACAGAACTTTCACCAAAGAGGACATTCAAGCAGACAGCAAACATATGAAAATGTGTTAATAATCATTAGCCATTAAGCAGATGCAAATCAAAAGTACAATGCAATAACTTAAATGGCTACAATGGCACTGGTGAATGGAAAAAAAAAAAAATCATTTTGACAAGGATGTAAGGAAGTTGGAACCCTTATCCATTACTGATAAGACTGTAAAATTGTACAACCACTGTGGAAAATGGTATGACACTTTCTCAAAAAAGTAGAAATAGGACTATGATCCAGAAATCCCAATCCCAGGTATATACCTTATAGATCAAAAAACAATGGAACAGATTGGCCAGGGTCGCTTCTCCTCCTGCCCAAAGCATGGGTACGAGCCCCGACCCACCTCGCTCCACTCCCAGTCCACAGGGTGCCTCAAAGCACCCTAATCACAGACGGAGGACAGTTTATTTAAAGTCGGAGGCGGGGCAAGATGGCGGACTAGGCAGAAGGATTGCACAGACCCTCTTCAACAAAGAAAAGGGAAACCAATT
>NW_006921664.1:175342-178328 GCF_000298275.1 Orycteropus afer afer | reverse complement strand
ATCAACTTCTGGTCGTGTCGATTTTTTCTATTGCCCTTCTATTTTCTGTTTCATTGATTTCTGCAATAATCTTGATTATTTCCTTTCTTCTGGTGACTGTAGGCTTTTCTTTTTTTTTTTTTTTTAATTGTTAGAAATGTGCATTTAAAATATTGATTTTGGCACTTTCTTCTTTTTTGATATATGCATGTATTGCTATAAATTGGCCTCTTATCACTTCTTTGCTCTGTCCCAAAGTTTTTGGTATGTTGTGTTTTCATTCTCGTTTGATTCAAGGACTTTTTGAATTTCTATTTTTATTTCTTCTCTTACACAGTCTTTCTCAAGGAGGGTGTGGTTCAGTTTCCACGTGTTTACTCTTTTTCTGTTTATCTTTCTGTTGTTGATTTCTAATTTGATAGAACTATGAACTGAGAAGATGCTTTGCAGTATTTCAATGTTTTAAAATTTATTAAGCCTTGCTTTATGGCCTAACATATGCTGTCTCATGGTACATATTCCATGTGCACTGGAGAAGAATGTATATTGAGCTGCTGTTGGGGGAAGTGCTCTGTCGATGTTTATAAAGACAAGTTGGTGGATTGTATTGTTTAGCTCTTCTGCATCTTTGTTGAGTTTCATTCCAGTTGTTCTCTCTTTCAATGAAAGTGATGTATTAAGTTCTCCCGCTATGACTGTGGATTCATCTATTTTGCTTTTCAACTCTTTCAAAGTCTGATTTATGTATTTTGGGGCTCTTTCATTGGGTCCATAGATATTTATTATGGTTATATCTTCCTGTTCAATTGTTCCTTTAATCATTATATAATGCCCTTCCTTGTCTCATATGGTGGTTTTTGTTTTAAAGTCAATTTGATCAGAAATTAATATTGCCACTCCTGCTCTCTTACAGTTGCCATTTGCTTGATATACCTTTTTCCAACCTTTGATTTTTAGACTATTTTTGTCTTTATCTCTACATTGTGTCTCTTGTAGGCAGCATATTGAAGGGTTTTGTTTTTTATCCAGTCTGCAACTCTCTGTCTCTTGAGTGGTGCATTTAATCCATTAGCATTCAGTGTGATTATTGACAAGTATGAATTGGTTGCTGTCATTTTGGTATGTGATTTTTCATGGTGTCCCTGGATTCTTTGTTCCATATCATTTCTGTGCTGAGCTCATTATGTTTATGAATCTTGTTATTTCCTTTTTTGCTGTTGTCATAGTATTTGTGCCTGTCCTGTTTTTTATTGTTATATGAAGGCTTATCATTTTTCTTTGAGGTTACCCTATGGTTTGTAATTTTCTCCCCAAGTTTACAACAGTCCATCCTATCTTGCAACTCTCTTAACTTCCTCACCATTAGAAGTTCTGTAACTACATGTTCTTTTCCTTCTTTTTGTTTGTAGTTGCCCTCACTTGCCAACTGATGTCTCTGGTTCCTTGTTTATAATCTTGTAATCTCATTTTACTCTAGACATTTCCACAGCTGTAGTTTCTGGGCTATGTCATCTTGTGTATTAATGGTCGGTTGTTATTTGGTATTTTTGGTTCTCTGTTCAAAGGACTCCCTTTAGCATTTTTTGTAAGGTTGATATAGTTTTAACAAATTCCCTTATTTTCTGCTTATCTGGATATCTCCTAATTTCACCATCATATCTCAGGGACAACTTTGCCAGGTATATAATTCTTGGTTGAAAGTTTTTCTTTTTCAGTGTTTTATATATACCATCCCATTGCCTTCTCGCTTACATGGTCTCTGTTGAGAAATCAGAGCTTATTCTTACTGGCTGCTCTTTTTAGGTATGTTTTTCTTATTCCCTTGCTGCTCTCAGGATTCTGTCTTTGTCTTTGGTTTTAGTGAATTTGGTGATGATATGTCTTGGTGATTTTCTTCGGGGGTCTATCCTGTTTTGAGTTCATTGGACTTCCTGAATGGACATATTCTCCTCTTTCTTCATATCAGGGAAGTTCTCCTCCAGCAAATCTTGGAAAATTTTCCCAGTGGTTTTATTTTTCTCATCCTGTTCTGGAGTTTCAATGACACATGGATTATTTCTTTTGATGGCATGCCACATGAACCTTAGGCTTTCTTCATTTTCTTTTGATTTTTTTTTTTCTGATAGATCACTTTCCAAAGAAGTATTCAGGTATTTTTCTTCAATCTCATTAATGCTGTCTTCCATTGCATCGATTCTACCCCTTTGCCCTTCCAAGGTTTATGTATTTCTGATAATTTAGTATTAATCTTCTAGAGTTCTATCTGTAGGTTTAGTATCATTTCTATTTTTTTAAATTTATTTTGTCATTTTGTTCTTGTATTTTCTTCCAAATTTCCTCTAATTTTTTTTTTCTGTGTTTTCTTTGGTCTGTCTCTAAATCCTTTGAAGATACCTAAATATAATTATTTTGAATTCCTTATTACAGAGTTCCAATTCTATTTCTTCCTCAGGGAAGTGTTCTGGGTCTGTATCCTGTTCCTTTGGTTCTACCACTTTATCATGCTTCTTTGTGTGGACTGTGATGGTCAGTTGTCTCCAAGACATCATGGTATTTTATTAAGATCTCTGTTAACTGTTTGTAAAGATCAGCCCAGGGTGATTCAGGTTCTTCTTGGTGTTTTTTTTATTTTGTTTTGTTTTGTTTTTTATCATTGGCCTATTGGTGGAGAAGAATGTGGCAGCAGCTCTTGCTCAGTAAGTGAAGTTGCTGGAGGTGTAGGTGTGGTTGTATCTTATGGCAACTGTTGCTGTCTCCCACTAGTTAGACAAAAATTACAATTGGATAACCATCTAAAAACTAAAAGCACATGGACAAAAAAGACACCATATAATCACACAGGAACTGTAACCAAAAAAAGAAATAAGGAAGAAAAGAAGAGAAAAAAAAGAAAACCTTCAATATCTGGGGATAGGGCACTAAGAGAAAATAGGTAGAGAAGGAGAAAAATGAAGAAAAATGAGAACAATGCAAAAAAAAAAAAACACACAACTATGATCGATGGTAA
>NW_006921664.1:165717-174423 GCF_000298275.1 Orycteropus afer afer | reverse complement strand
CTGGTAGCACAGTGCCTAAGGCACTTGACTGCTAACCAGAAGGCTGGTGGTTCAAACCCACCAGCCACTCCTCGGAAGGAAGATGGGGCAATCTACTTCAGTAGTGATGCTGCCTCGGAAACCCAAGGAGGAGTTGCTATGAGTCAGGTCTGACTCGATAGCACACAACAACAACAACAACAACAACAACAGCTTCCATAGGCATCAATTGTGAATCCAATAAAATGAAATACCTAACAACATCAAGTTTCTCTTATTTTCTCTTTTTTACTATGTTGTTGCTTATTTGTCCTATTGTGGGGATTTTTATTTTCTTTACATTAAAGTGTTATTCGTATTGAATTCCAGAGTCTTTTATCTTCACCAGTTTAGTGCTTCAAGTCAGTTTAAGAACTTCAAGTCATGTTCACTTTCAGCAACTAAGGTTGTGTCTTCTGCATATTGATTATTGTTAAGGGATCTTTGTTCCATCCTCACACCACATTTTTTTATATAGCTGAGGTTCTAGGAGTATTTGCTTAGCATACAGATTGAGCAAATATGCTGAAAGATACAACCCTGACACTTTATAGACAATATCCCTGAGATTTTCTTGAAAGCTAGAACTGAGCCTATACATTGTGATCACCTTTTAGCAAAATAGTAAAGTAGCACACAAAAAAGAAGATATTTCCCATAAGACTTGTGGTCTATATAAAAAACATCAATGTGAGACCAAAAGGTTAATAATTATTCAAAAGCAAAGATAATAATGTAACAGGACAGGAAAACTAGAGTGCTTGGAATAGAATAAACAGACCACCAAGAGAAGGTGGACACATTGTTATAAAGATAACTAATGTCATTGAACAATTTGTGCAGAAATTATCAAATGAGAACCTAACTTTCTGTGTAAAATTTCACCAAAATATCAATAAAATATTACTGATGAAATTGTGGGCAGATACTCAAAACAATTCATGTCTGTTATCTCGTTAGAACACTCTCTAATCGCCAACCTTGGAGTTGGGGAATGTTGGTTATTTCAGTAGAAAACTGGGAAAAGGAACAGCAAGGAATAAGTTAGATACCTTAAATTTGAAGTTCACACTGACACTTTAATAAAATAGAAAATGAAACAAAGCAAAACTCAACACAGAGAACATTTTATTTTTTTAAGAATATTTTCAATGTGCAACAATTTTTAAAATAATAACAATTGAAATATTTTATATATTTACTCTATAATTTAAAATAGACAATACAGGTATGTTAATTATCTATAACATAATTAACAGAAAACAATTATTTTTACTTTCCAAATGAATATAACATCTTTATCTCTCTTTTGTGTAAACAATTCAGAGTTAATTACATGGTTGCCCATCTTTAAATGCTATCATTATCATCTTTTTTATTAATGTATGGTAAACTGCTCAGCTTAGCAAGTAATGGGAAGTTGAATTATAATTGGAGCTGGGGAATTAAACCATTGGAAGTCATAAGCTAAATGACTTTGGGTAAAAATAACACTGTTGCTTAACTCTCTCATGTTGCAAAGTGATTTATCTAGCGCCATTCTATACAGAGATCAATATCATATATATTTGTTTAATTTTCTAGTCAGTCTTCCAATGAGAAATGGTTACAAAAAAATTTACCAGTAGCATAATCAGTGACCCAGGAAATGGATTCCAGAAACACAAAAAAAATGATTGTATTAGCTGGGAAATTTAACTACAGCTTTGTGCAGGCTAATGGCAATAAGTCATTGATAGGAAGCAGATTCTTGAAATAGTGTATTGTGGTGTGAGCAATAAAATGAGAGATGACCATAATAATATTTTTCGAAGAAAATATATTTTATAAAGAAGTAACTATCTAAATGAACATCTATAATTTTTAAAGTTTTTGTTTTAGATAATTGGATATTTGCATGAAGATATAAGAAATATACAGAGTAGTTCCATGTATCATTTATTACCAAGTTTCCTTCAAAGATAACATATTTGAAAATTATAGTGAAATATAAATCAGTATATTGACCATGATAGTGCAAGACAGAGAATGATTCCATCACCACAATGATATCACAAGTTGCCCATCTATAGCTACAGATGGCTCCTTCTCCCTAATCACTTCCTGACCCTTGGAAACCACTAATGTTCTCCATTTCTATAATTTTGAAATTTCAAGAATGTTATATACATGGAATCAAATAATTTGTGACTTTTCAGGACTGGCTTAATTCTCAGCTTAATTCTCTGGAGTTTCAAAGGTGTTTTTATATTTATGAATAATTATTTCCTTTTCATTGATAAGTAGTATTGTATCATTTAGGAATGCTGGTAGCATAGTGCCTAAGGCACTTGACTGCTACCCAGAACCACCAGCCACTCCTTGGAAGGAAGATGGGGCAATCTATTTCCACAGTGATACTGCCTCAGAAACCCAAAGAGGGGTCTCTATGCATCAGTTTTGACTTGACGACACATACCAACAACAATTGTGTCATACTGGTGTATAAAGTTTATTTAAACACTTATCTTTTGATGAACATTTGGAATGTTTACATTTTGAGGCCATTATGAAAAAGCTGTTATTAACATACACATATAAGTTTTATTGTGAATATAAGATCTCATTCCTCTGAAATAAATTCCCAAGAATGCGATTGATAGATTGAATTGTTTTAATCCATTTCAATGTATCCCTCAATGACATGGAATGACATAATAGCTGTAATGTACTCAAAAGGTCCAACAATTATAAAAGTGGTAGAGGACTGGGCAAGATTTCATTCTGTATATATAATGTCACCATGACTCAGAGCTAATGAAGTGACAACTAACAGTAACAATAAAGCACTCCACTGCCATTTGATTCAATTCCAACTAATAATCATCCCCATTGGGTTTCCAGGGTGGTAAATCTTTACAAAAGTAGATTTCCCCTTCTTTCTTCTGGTGGGTTTGAACTGTCAATCTTCTGGTTAACAGTCAAATGCCTTCTGTACCACACCATCAGAACTCCTTAAAAAACAATAATGGCATGTTTAATTTTAAGATACTGCCATACCTTTTCCAGAAAGTTTGGGAGAGTTAACATCTTTACTATGTTTTTTTTTTTCCCCATTCAGGAACATGGTTTATATTGCTATTATTTTAGATCACTATTACTTGTTTTATCAGTATTTTATGGTATTTAACATACTAGACCCATACTTGTTTTCTTAGATTTACACCTAGAATTTTATTTTTTAATTATACTAAATGGTATTACATTGTTATTTTCTGTGTCCATGTACTTATGGCTAGTATTTGAAATTTGATGGACTTTTGTATGGTTATTGTGTATTCTCAAATATTAATGAACTCACTATTTAACTCTGGGAGATATTTTGTAGATTTCTTGAGTTTTGCACATAAAAAATAATGGGCTCTTCAAATGGGACAGTTTTATTTCTTCTTCATAATCTCTGTACCTTTTGTTTTATTTTCTTGTTTTATTGTGCTGGCTAGAATGCTCAGTACTGTGTTGAATAACAGTGGTGAGAGAAGACATCTTTCCTGTGTTCCCAGACTTAGATGACATTCATTCAGTTATTCAAAACAAGTACAAGTTTTAGCTTTTTGTAGATGCTCTATATTAAATTGAGGAGATTCCCTTCTAATCCTATTTTTCTGAGAGTTTTTAAATTGTGAATGTGTGTTGAATTTTGTAAAATGCCTTTTTTACATTTAATGATATAATAATATGCTTTTTCTTCTTTAAATAGTTAATTTGGTAAATGACTTTAATTGATTTTCTTATTTTTGGTGTGAAAGGTCACAGAGCAAGTTGTTTTTTTCATTAAATAATTAATACATATTTTCTTTTGTGACATTTATTGCCATCCCCAAAATATAACAGCATTCTTCCCAGTTCCTTCCTATGTTTATCATTTCTATATTTTCTTTGCCCTATTCTTTACTGCCTCCTGGGCTTTATCCCTGGACAAATACTGCTCTTTTGATCTCATGTGGTTGATTGTTTTAATGAGTGCATACTTCATTGTTCATTTTATAGGCCTATCTATCCTTTGGCTGAAAGTTGAGCCATGGGAGTGAGTTCAGTTGCAAGCTTGAAGGATGTCTAAGGTCCATAGTCTTGGGTTTCTGCCATTCTCTATCAGACCTGTAAGCCTGGTCACTTTATGCTCTAAGCTTTGTTTTACATTTTCCTTCCACTCTCTCTGGTATCTCCTATTGTGATCCTTTTCTGAGCAGTCAGCAATGGTAGCCAAACACCATCTAGTTGTTCTAGTTTCAGGAACATGGAAGCTGGGATTCAAATTGCCTATTAGTCATTTGGACTAATTGTTTCCTTGCATTTTTTTTATTTTCTCCACTCTTCTTTGCTGTAGATAGGGAAAGACTAATAGTTGCACCTTAGCTGGTACTCACAATAATTTAAGATTGTGAGACTAGTCTTCACGATGGAAGGAGGAGATCTGCAACCTACCTGACTTATTAAACACGTTCCAGGAATGTGTTTAAGAGTCTAGAATTTTGGGGAAGGAAGATGGCATCATACAGATAACCTGCATGTTTAATCCCTATTCCAACTGGGAATTCACTCTGAGTAACTGTTGTTGTTGTTGTTATGTGCCCTCGAGTCAATTCCGACTCATAGCGACCCCTCCTTGGGTTTCCGAGGCAGTATCACTACGGAAGTAGGATTGCCCAACCTTCCTTCCGAGGAGTGGCTGGTGGGTTTGAACCGCCAGCGGTCTGGTTAGCAGGCAAATGTCTTAGCCACTATGCTACCAGAGCTGAGTAACTAGGAAAAACTAAAACCAAACTCACTGCTGCCAAGTTGGATCTGACTCATAGTGACCCCTCCTTGGGTTTCTGAGGTGGTATCACTATTGAAGTAGATTGCCCAACCTTCCTTCTGAGGAGTGGCTGGGGGGTTTGACCCACCAGCCTTCTGATTAGCAGTCAAATCCTTAAGCACTACACTACCAGAGCTCCCAACTAGGAAAAGCAGATATAAATAATCATACTAGGAAAAGCAGATACAAATAGTGATGCTGGAGTTATGAGCCACTAAGGAGAAGATAAAGTATTAGGTTCAGTGAAGGCAAAGAAAGAGAGCAGATTAAACAACTAGGGGAAAAAAAAAAACAGCTGGTGTAGATAGAGATGAAGAGGAGTCATTAGAAGCACAAAAGAGGTTGATGGGGAGGGAAGGAAGAAAAAAAAAATAATAATAGGATTCACAGGCATTGGGGATGCATAATAGCCACACCAGTAGTTTTTCAAGGTGACCTCAGTCTGTGAATTAGTATGTAAACTTATTCGGAAATGGATCCAGACTCCTCTTGCCTTGGGCTTCCCTGGGATCCAGAAGGGAGTAGGGGAAAGGGAGAAACTCCCTCTGAGTAGGTGGAGCTCCAGAGTTGTTCCACAATAGTGAGCTTGGGTCCAACTCTTCAGTGACCACTTTTGACACAGAGTGGACTTGGGTACTGGGATTTTGCAGCTTCTCTATCCAAGCAGAAAGTAGTGTCCCTCTATCCATTGGGCTGTCTGTAAGTTTTGAACTGTGGGTTTTTCATTGACTGCAGGGCATCACCAGTAGATGCCACAAAAAGACCCAGGCTGCCCTGGCTATGCCTGCATCACTGACTATATTATCTTGCCCCAAATGTGGAAAACTCCTCCTGCCTTTCCATCCTGGGATTTGTTTCTGGTCCTTCTTTTTCTTTTCCTTTCTTCCTTTTCTCCCCTGCCTCATTCAGTAGGAATAACACATTAAACCTCCACCAGGAAACTGGAGGTAGTATACTGAAAACCTCCCCCATTACACAGGTAACATCAATAACTCTTGCCATATCATAAACAACAGATAGTGGACAGCACCTGCTTGTACCAACTCCAAATCCTCTTCACAATGAACCAAGACCTGTACGCTCATCCCCACAAATGATTTCACTGTCACGGAGAGAGCTGGAGAGTGACCCTGTACAGCTGAGTTAATAACCAAAGAAGTATCATTGCTCTATAGTTTCAGATGAAGTAAAACATAAAATCAGAGTGAAACAAATCAACACATAAGTAACAAAGACAACAACTTCAAAATGTCTTGGAAACAACAGACAACCTCAAATCAAATTAAAAAAAAAAAAAAAAAAAGAGGATGGAAATTAAAGCCCAGGCTAAAGAATTATCTATCATGGTAGAACAGGCAATAGAACTATCTGAGAAGGAATTCAGAAGGTATATATATAGGACTCTCTAAGAGCTCAAGGAAACCATAAACAGAAGAAAAAAAAAAAAAAAAAAAAAAAAAAAAAAAAAAAAAAACAGTACCCTAGAAAAATTCAGGAAAATCATTCAAGAACAAAATAGCAAGACAAATACACAATTAGAACTCACACAAAAACAGCAATCAGAATTCCAGAAGATGAACACCAAAATTACAGAGATAGATAACATGGTGGAAGGACAAAAGAGTAGACTAAAGCTGGCTGAAGAATGTGTTTCCCAACTAGAAAACAACTCCCTTGACACCAGCCTGTGTGAAGAAAAATAAGAATAAACAATTAAGAGAAATGAGGAGAACCTAAGAGTTGTATACGATGACATGAAAAAAAACAACTTATGCCTAATTGGAATATCACAACTAGAGGAGGCTAAACAAAACAAAACAGCAAAAGAAATATGTCAAAGACTTGTTAACAGAATATTTCCCTCATATCATGAAGGAAGAAAAGATATCCATCCGAGAAGCTCAATGGACCTGCTACAGGATAGATACCAGAAATTGACCAAGACATATCATAATCAAACTTTCCAAAACCAAAGACAAAGAAAGAATCTTGGAGCAGATCGGAAAAAAACAAAATGATGCCTACAATGGACAACCAATAAGACTAAGCTCTGATTTCTCAGCAGAAACCATGCAAGCAAGAAGGCAATGGGATGACATATGTAAACTTTGAAGGAAAAGAATTGTCAACTGTAGTGGTTAAATTTGTGTGTCAGCTTGGCTGGTCCTGGTTGAGTGGCTGGGAAGCTGAATGTAGTTATTCCCCATGGTGAGAGTAATAATAAACTCCACGGTGGAAACTATTGGAGTAGCTGCATAGCTGCTTTGGGTATGTGATCTGCTTCCCATATATAAGAAATAGCTTTGGGATTTGTCTATAACTTATTGCATCTTTGAACCATGAATGTAGCCGTGTCATGTTCAGCAGCTTGCTGTGCTCTGCTGACCTTGGGACTTTCAATGGACTTGCAATCAGGCACCAGAAAAGGATGACCTCTATCTCCACTTCTATTCAACATTGTATTAGAAGTTCTAGCCAGGATAATAAGGCAAGACATTAAAATAAAAGGAATCCAAATTGATTGCTCATGATCTTTTGTCAATAGAGAGATGCAAATCAAAACAATGAGATATCATCTCACCCCATCCATAATAGCAAAGTTCAACAGGACAGAAAATAACAAATACTGACAAGATTATGGTGAAACTGGAATTCTTGTGCACTGCTGGTGGTGTTGTAAAATGGTACAACCATTGTGGCAAATGGTATGGCATTTCCTTAAAAAACTGAAAATAGAAATAGCCATTTGACCCAGCAATTCCATTGCTAAAAATATGCCCTAAAGAGGTGAGAGGCAGGGCATGAACAGACATGTGCACACCTGTGTTCATTGCAGCACAATTCACTATAGCAAAGAGATGGAAACCACCTAAATGCCCATCAACGGATGAATGGGTAACCAATTTATGGTGCATTCACACAATGGAATACCATGCTATGATAAAGAACAATGAGGGATATGCAAATTATCTCACAATGTGGAAGGGCCTGGAGGTCATTATGCTGAGTGAAATAAGTCATTCGCAGAAGGACAAATACTGTATGAGTTCATTACTGTAAAAAGACAAAGAACGGTTTGCTTAAGAAAGAGAACTCACTTCGTAGGTCACCAGGGTGGGGAGGGAAGGGAAGGGATTAATTTTGGGCTACTTGGGGGCTACACACTGATGTGGGTAAAGGGAGGGATGGTATAGAAAGAGTTTGTGACCACCATGATAACATTAGGAAAAGGAAGGACACCAAATTGTACACATAATATAAAGACGACAGACGCTAATACCAACCAGTATATCCAAAATACTGCATTACCATTAACACCACACACTAGGCTACAGATAAACACATAAACATCTGGGAAAATCAGGTGGAGGTCAGTGAACAGGATTATGCTCTAGATCAAGCGTAGATTCAGCTGAGGCTAATCATGCACAAATACCAGGGATTCAAAACACTTGCAGTCCTTAGAGAAACAATAGAAGAGAGATAGAGAATAATCCCTCACAGACAGCCAGACACTATGGGAGAGACACCCAACAGATTTGCCAACTTAAGACCATAGTGCTGAGGGACACCAGACTCAATTGGCACAACAAAATACATAAAAATTTTGTTCCTCAACCTACATTGGTGAGTAGCGACTGGGGTGTTAAAAGCTTCCAAGCTGCCATCTAAGATCCAGCTAATGGTCTCCTATTATCAGAAGTGAAGAAGAGGGGAGTTCCGGCAAGATGGTGGACTAGGCAGAAGGACTGCACAGACGCTCTTCAACAAAGAAAAGGGAAACCAATTAACACAGACACAGAATATAATCTTGGACCCCTGAGCCTTGAAGGGAAGGATACAAAAGTGGA
>NW_006921664.1:152946-162763 GCF_000298275.1 Orycteropus afer afer | reverse complement strand
CGATGGTCACTGGGAAGAGGTAACTATGGGGAGGAAGTGGGAGGGGAGCTGTTGCATTGTGGTAAACTGTGGTCAAAGACATGAGACAAAGTGTATGTGAACTGCTGTATGGAAAGTGAATTTTCTCTCTAAATTTTCACCCAAATCACACACACACAAAAAAAAAGATTGTTGTTAATGCATGGCAGACAAACTTTCATGCCTCTTAACTGAATGATCAGTCAACATCTCTCAAACTTGAAAGTCTAAGTCCATTTGAGTGTATTATCTTCACAAAATCCTGGAAAGACAGCTTTTAATTTTTTTTAAAAAAAGTTACCTTTGCTCTCAGGTTCCAATGTACTCCATCCCTAAAATAAATATTTTTTCACTAAAATAAGCATTATGTTAGTATTTACATGATTGTCCTTTAAGTTATTAATTTTTGAAGCAGACTAGCTCAAATTAGTGCAAAATGAAAACATACATCTTAATTTTTTTCTTGAGGAGAAATAACTGCTGAGTATATTGTATGACTTCATTAAAATATACAAATATATGATGCATATATATGCATAGAGAGAGGGTTGAAAAGATATAAACCAACATAGTAACTGAGGTTTTCTGTTCACACATTCATAGTATAACAAATAGTATGATTTTTCTTTCTATCTTTTTCTCTTCTGTATTTTCTTATAGAAAATATGTGCTATTTTTTATATTAAAATAATAGATTATTTAACCCCCTCCAAAAAAAAGTGAAGAAGAGTGCAAAAAACCAAGTTATTTGGCAGCAACAGCCCTAGGATATGATGGACTAGATTTAGAGGGTGCCCAGCTACCAATGCCAACCACTAAGGAAAGGATCAAAACTGGAGAAACTGGATAGAGTGGGAGGGAATATATGGAACAAAATCCAAAATACAATAATGACCAGAATTACTGGTTGGATGGAGTCTGGTGAGACCCCCAATACTATGGACTTGGGATACAATTTGGGCCTGGAATAAAACTCCCTCTCAGTGGTTGGCTGTCAGCACAAAATTAAACAAGATGTACATGTAGACCACTCAACCCAGGGTGATGCACACACATACTTGGAGCAATCGACCACGGAGCACCAGAGAGACAACATTCACACAGAGGAAGTGCAGGACACACAGGAGTGCATAACTATGAGGGGTATGGGGTGATGCAGTTACTGGGCAGGGAAGGGAGGAGACTGGTTTAGGATTGGTGATGGTAATTGGGGAGTGAAACCAAATGTACATGAAGTGTTGAATGTAAAACAAACTCTGTTCTGTAAACTTGAACCTAAAGCACACATACACATACACAAGGCATCCAAACTGGCAAAGAAGAATAAAACTGTCTATACTCACAGATGATTTGCTCCTATATATAGAAAACCCAAGAGACTCAGCAAAAAAAAAAAAAAAAAAATTACTGGAATTAACCGAAAGGTTCAGGAAAGTGGCAGGATACAAGGTCAACATACAAAAATCAGTTGGATTCCTCCACATTAACAAAAAGCCCTCTGAAAAGGAAAAAGAAAAGAGTACCATTTAGAATAGCTAACAAAAAGATAAAATATTTAGGAATAAATCTTACTAGCGACACAAAAGACCTACACAAAGAAAACTACAAAGCACTACTGTAAGAAACTACAAGGCATCTACATAAATGGAAGAATATGTTTTGTTTATGGATAGGAAGACTGAATATTGTGAAAACATCAGTATTACCCAAAGTGATCCTCACATCCAATGCAAGTCCAATCCAGATTCCAACAACTTTTTAATATTTTTTTTAATTGAGATTAGGGTGAAAGTTTACAGAGCAAACTCACTTTCCATACAGCAGTTCACATACACTTTGTCTCATAACATTTACCCCAATGCAACAGCTCCAACTTCCTCCTCATAGTTACCTCTTCCCTGTGTCCTTCCCTCCATGTACTCTTGCCCTGTGAACTGTTTACCTGTCCGTATACAGCCTTTCTATTCTCCCATGATTGTTCTTTCCAAGAAGTCTATCTACCTAGTGTAAATGTTTACCCCATATGCCAGTCTTTTGCTAGGCTGGAAGCCACTGGTGTAGGTTGAATTCCAGACCTTAAGGACAGCTAGGGGCCATAGTCTCAGTGGTTCCACCAGGCTCTATCAAACCAGCAAAACTGCTTCCCCCCCCTTTTTTTTTTTTTTTTCAAATGATTTTGGGTTTTGTTCCACGTTGTTTTCCCACTCTATCCATGATCACTTACATAGATCCCCTTCCAGGGGTTGACACTGGTAGCCAGGCACCATCTAGTTCTTCTGGTCTCATAGTCATATAGGCTGAGGAATGCATGGTGTGCCAGTTGCTTGGTCTAAATGTTTCCAAGAGTCTTTGGTTTTCTTCATTCTTCTCTGCTGTGGATGAGGAGAGACCCATTGTTGCATCTAGATGGCTGCTTGAAAGATTTTAAGATCCTAGTTGCTACTCATCAATGTAGGATGTGGAACAATGTTTTTTGTAATATGTTATATCAGTTGAGCTTGATGTCCCCTGAAACTATGGTCCTGAGCCCACAGGTCCAACTACTCACTCCCTCTGGGTAGATGGATGTGGCCAAAAAGTGACTAGAACCCTGTCTCTTGTCAGCTCTACTGTATAATACCTGGAAATTCTTACAGAACATACCAATACACTTGTAGAAACATTGTCTGCCAACCCTATACATGGTCTTGGTCACACTCTTCTTTGCATAGACATACCTAATAGTTTAGCCTGTCCACTCATCTATCTACCCATATATGTTTGCCTTCACTGACAATGCAGTACTCTATGTGTAAATGGATTCATCTTATTTGTCTGTACCTCCCATGTACCTCTCTATGTCTTCCTCTTCTTCAATGCCACTGTGTTGATCACTCACATTTGGTACATTGCCCCTCTCTTCACCCATCTCTACCTATCTAACAGCATTCCCTACCTTGTTCTCACAGCCCTGGTTACCAACAAAGAAAATTTCCTTCCATATACAAACCTTTCCTTGACTTTTTACAATAATGGACCAATACAATATTTGTCCTTCTGTGATTGACTTCTTTCACTAAGCATAATGGCCTCCAAGTTTATCCACATTATACGGTGTTTTACAGATTCTACGTTATACTTTAGGGTTGCATAGTATTCCATGGTGTGTAGGCACCATAGTTTGGTCATCCAATCTTCAGTTGATGAACACCTAGGTTATTTCCATCTCTTGGCTATTGTAAATAGTGCTGTGATGAACATGGGTGTGCATATATCCGTTCTTGTCCTGACTCTCACTTCTTTTTTATATATACCTAAATGATATTTCTTTTTCTTTTCTTTTTTTTTTCCTGGGCTATAATTCTTTTTCTTTTTTTTTTTTTAATTGTGATTTGGGTGAAAGTTTACAGAGCTAATTCACTTTCCATATAGCAGTTCACATACACTTTGTCTCATGGCATTGACTACAATTTACCCCAATGCAACAGCGTCCCTCCCTCGTCCTCCTGATAGTTACCTCTTCCCTGTGTCCATCCCTCCATGCACTCCTGCCCCCTGATGTTTCTCCCTGTGAATAAATGGCCCTTCTTTCTCCCATGATTGTTCTCTCCAAGGAGTGTAACTACCTCAGGTAGTTAACTCATATGCCTGTTTTTTGTTTGGCTGAAAACCACAGGTGTGTGTTCAATTCCAGACCTGAAGGGCAGCTAGGGGTCAGAGTATCAGGGATTCCACAAGGCTCTATCAGACAAGCAAACTTGCCCCCCCCCTTTTTTTTCAAATGATTTTGAGTTTTGTTCTACATTGTTCTCCTTCTCTATCCAGTGTCTCCTACATAGATCCTCCTCCAAGTGGTTGACAGGGGTAGCTGAACACCACCTAGTTCTCCTGGTCTCAGTCACATAGGCTGTGGCTCATATAGTGTACTAGTCACTAGGACTAATTATTTCCATGAATCTTTGGTTTTCTTCATTCTTCTTTGCTCTGGACAAGGAGAGAACCATCTTTGCATCTACATGGCTGCTTGCAAGCTCCCAAGATCCCAGTAGCTACTTATCAAAATAGGAGCAGGAACGATGTTTTGTGAAGTATGTTATGCCAATTGAGCTTGATGTCCCCTTTAACTATGGTCCCAAGCCCACAGCTTCAACTACTTGCTTCCTCTGGGTAGCTGGCTATGCAAGAAGTGACTATAAACTTGTCCCTTGTTAGCTCTATTATACAACTGGTATTCTTACAGAACATACAAATATACTTTGTAGGACCATTGTCTGCCACCCCTATACATGGTCTTGGGTACACTCCCTGTTGCATAGACATAACTAATAGTTCAGCCTGTCTACCCACCTATCCATCCATATACCCAGGATTGCCTTCACTGACAAAGCAGTACTCTATGTGCAAAAGGGTTCATCTTTGTTGTCTACACCTCCCATGTACCTCTCTCTGTCTTCCTCTTCCTCAATGCCACCATGTTGATCATTCACATTTGATACATTGTACTTCTCTTCACCCAAATCAATATTTATTTCTACGTATCTAACAGTGTTCTCTTCTCTCCCCTCCCAACCATGGTAATCAACAAAGAAAATTTCCTTCCATAGATAAACCTTTCCTTGACTTTTACAATAACTGACTAATACACTATTTATCCTTCTGTGATTGACTTATTTCACTCATCATATTTTCCTCCAAGTTCATCCACATTATGCCGTGTTTTTCGGATTCTACATTATTCTTCACGGTTGCATAGTATTCCATTGTTTGTATGTATCATAATTTGGTTATCCATTCCTCAGTTGACGGACACCTAGGTTGTGTCCATCTTTTTGCTATGGTAAATAGTGTTGTGCTGAACATGGGTGTGCATATGTCTGTTCTTGTCATGGCTCTCATTTCTTTAGGATATATACCTAGTATTGGAATGGCTAGGTCAAGTGGTATTTCTAATTCCAACTTTTTAAGGAATTGTGATAGTGCTTTCCACAGTGGTTGTACCATTTTACACTCCCACCAGCAGTGTATGAGAGTCCCAAACTCTCCACGTCTTCACCAGCATTTGTTATTTTCTGTCTTGCTGAACTTTGCTACTAGTAGTGGGACCAAATAGTATCTCATTGTTGTTTTGATTTGCATCTCTCTAACAACTAACAATCATGAGCATTTCTTCATATGTTTGTTGGCCACCTGAATATCCTCCTTGGTGTAGTGTCTATTCATGTCTTCTGCCCATTTTTAATTGGATTATTTGTCTTGTTGTTATTGAGGTGTTGGAGCTCTCTATAAATTCTAGAGATAATTCCTTTGTCGGATATGTCATTGACAAATATTTTTTCCCAATCTGTAGATTCTCTTTTGATTCTTTTGGAGAAGTCTTTGGCAGCACATACAAATGTGATTTTTAGAAGGTCCCATTTATACAGTTTCTCTTCTGCTGTTTGTGCATTTTGGGTTATGCTTGATAGCCAATTTATGTCATATATTAGAGCTTCTAAATTTGCCCCTAGTTTTTCCTTGAGGAACTTTATAGTTTTAGGTTTCACATTTAAGTCTTTGATGCAGCTGGAGTTAGCTTTTTTGTATGGTGTGAGGTATAGCTCTTGTTTCATTTTTCTGCAAATGGATATCCAGTTTTGCCAGAACCATTTATTAAACAAAAATTCTCTTCCCCATTCAATGGATTTTGACCCTTTCTCAAAAATCAACAGAACATAGATGGATGGATCTATTTCTGAGTTCCCAATTCTATTGCATTGGTCTAAGTGTCTGTCATTGTACCAATACCAGGCAGTTTTGACTACTGTGGCTGTATAGTAGGTTTTGAGATCCAGTAGTGTGAGACCTCCTACTTTGTTCTTCTTCTTCAGTAGTGCTTTGCTTATCTGAAGTCTCTTTCTTTTCCATATAAAGTTTGTGATTGGTTTTTCCATCTTCTTAAAGAATGATGATGGGTTCTGGATTGGGATCGTCTGGAATGTCTGAATTGCTTTGGATAGAAATGGCATTTTCACAATGTTCAGTTGTCCTATCTAAAAGCATGGTATGTTCTTCCATTTATGTAGATCTCTTATGGTTTCTTGAAGTAGTCTTTTGTACTTTTTTATCGTACAAATCTTTTTGTGTCCATGGTAAGATTTATTCCTAAGATTTTTTATTATTATTATTATTATTTTTTTTTTTGCTGTTGTTGTTTGTTAACTATTGTAAATGGTATTGAGTTCCTTTTTCAGCAATCTCTTTGCTGGTGTAGAGGAATCCAATTGATGTTTGTATGTTGATTTTGTATTCCGCCAGTATGCTAAATCTCTCAATTACTTCCTGTAGTTATTTACTGAGTGTCTTGGGTTTTCCATGTATAGGATCATGTCATCAGCAAATAGGGATACTTTGACTTCTTCCTTTCCAATTTGGATGCCTTTGATTTCCCTTTATTGCCTTTTTACACTGGCTAGGACGTCTAATACATTGTTGAATAGAAGTGGTGAGAGAGGGTATCCTTGTCTGGTTCCTGTTTGCAAGGGGAATGGTTTCAGTCTCTCTCCATTGAGAATGATGTTGGCTGTTGGTTTTACATAGATGCCCTTCATTATGTTGAGTAATGTCACTTCTAATCCTATTTTGCTGAGAGTTTTGATCAGAAATGGGTGTTGGATTTCATGAAATGCCTTTTCTGCATCAATTGATATTGTCATGTGGTTCTTTTTCTTTGTTTTATTTATGTGGTGGATGACGTTGATTGTTGTTCTACTGTCAAACCTTCCGTGCATAACTGGTATGAACCCCACTTGGTTATAATGAATGATTTTCTTGATAGGTTGTTGGAGTCTTTTGACTAGGATTTTGCTGATATTTTTTGCATCGATATTCATGAAGGATATTGATCTGTAGTTTTCCTTTTGAGTGATGTCTTTGCCTGGTTTTGGTATCAAGATTATGCTTGCTTCATAAAATAAGTTAGGGAGGATTCCATCCTTTTCTATGTTTTGGAATAATTTGAGTAGGATTGGTGGCAGTTCTCTGAATGTTTGGTAGAATTCTCCAGTGAAACCATCTGGGCCAGGACTTTTTTGTTGGTAATTTTTTTATGACCTTTTCAGTTTCTTCTTTTTTTATGGATCTTTTCAATTTTTCCACATCAGTCTGTGTTAGTTTAGGTAAGTGGTGTGTTTCTAGAAATCTGTCTATTTCTTCCTAGGTTCCAAATTTGTTGGACTACATTTCTTCATATTATCCTGATATTAACCTTTTTTATTTCAGTTGGTTCTTTTGTGATGTTACCCATTTCATTTCCTATTCATGTTATTTGTATTATCTCCCTCTTTTCCTTTGTTGAATTTGTCAGTGGTTTGCCAAATTTATTAATCTTTTAAAGAAACAAACTTCTGATCTTGTTGATTTTTTCTTTTCTCTATTTTCTGTTTCAATGATTTCTGCTCTAATTTTTATTATTTCATTTCTTCTGATGATTCTAGGCTTTCTTGCTGTTCTTTTTCTATTTGTTGGAGATGTTGGTTTAAAGTGCTGATTTTGGCTCTTTCTTCCTTTCTGATGAGTACATTTATTGCTATGAATTGGCCTCTGATCACTGTTTTTGCTGTGCCCCAAAGATTTTGGTACATTTTGTTTTGCTTCTAGTTTAATTCAAAAAATTTTTGAATTTCAATTGTTATTTCTTCTTTCACCCAATCTTTTTTTAAGGAAGGTGTTGTTCAGTTTCCATGTGTTTACTCTTTTTCCATTTATCTTGCTATTGTTAATTTCTAATTTGATAGCATTATGATCTGAGAAGATGCTTTGCACTATTTCAATGATTTTTTGTTTTTTTTTTAAATATATGAAGGCTTGTTTTATGGCCTAACCTATGGTTTATCTTGGAAAATGTTCCATGTGCACTGGAAAAGAATACTGTTGTTGCGTCAAGTGCTCTGTGGATGTCCATGAGTTCAAGTTGATGGATTGTGTTGTTTAGCTCTTCTGCATCTTTGTTGAGTTTTTCTTTCCAGTTATTCTATCTTTCATTGAAAGTGGTGTATTAAAGTCTCCCACTATGACTGTGGAGTCATCTATTTGGCTTTTCAACTCTTTTACAGGCTAATATATGTGTTTGGGGCTCTTTCACTGGGTTCATAGATATTTATTATGGTTATATCTTCTTGGTCAATTGATCCTTTAATTATTATATAATGTCATTCCTTGCCTCATAGGATGGTGTTTTTCTTAAAGTAAATTTGATCAGAAATTAATATTGCTACTCCTGCTCTTTTATGGTTGCCATTTGTTTGATACATCTTTTTTCCAAACTTTGATTTTTAGTCTATATTGTCTTTGTCTCTAAGGTGTGTCTCTTGTAGAGAGATTGATGGCTTTTATTTTCTTATCCAATCTGCAAACCTCTGTCTCTTGAGTTGTGCATTTAATCCATTAACATTTGGTATAATTATAAAGAAGTATGAATTGTTTGCTATTGTTCTGTTATGTGTTTTACCATGGTGTCCCTGGTTTCTTTGTTCCATATTATTTTCTGTGCCAAGCTCATTATGTTTATGAATTATGTTATCATTTCCTTTGTTGTTGTTGTTTTAGTATTTGCTGAATATTTGTGCTTGTCCTCTTTTTTACTGTTATGTGAAGGTTTATCATTTTTCTTTGAGGTTACTCTGTGATTTACAATTTTCTCCCTAAGTTTAGAACAATCCATTCTATCTTACAATTCTCTTGCCTTCCTCACTATTTAGAAGTTCTGTAACTATACAGAATTTTCCCTGTTTTTGGTTTGTAGTTGTGCTCATCTGCCAATTGATGTCTGTGGTTCCCTGTTTACAATCTTATGAAGTTATTTTACTTTGTATATGTCCATAGCTATGGTTTCTGGGTTATGTCATCTTGTGTATTTATGGTTGATTGTTGTTTGCTTTTTTTGGTTCTCTGTTCAAAGGACTCCCTTTAGTATCTCCTGGAAGATAGGTCTGGTTTTAAAAAATTCCTTTAATTTCTGCTTATCTGGAAATCTCCTAAATGTCACCATCATATTTACGAGACACTTTTGCCAGGTACATCATTCTTTGTTGAAAATTTTTATCTTTCAGGGTTTTATATATACCATCCCATTGCTTTCTTACCTTCATGGTTTCTGCTGAGAAACCATAGCTAATTCTTACTGGTTGTTCTTTATAAGTAACTTTTTGTTTTTCCTGTGCTGCTTTCAGGATTCTTTCTTTGTCTTTGGTTTTGATGAGTTTGATGATGATAATGTCTTGGTGATTTTCTTTTTGAGTCTGTCCTGTTTGGGGTTCATTGGACTTCCTGAATGTTTATATTCTCATCTTTCATCATATCAAGGAAGTTCTCCTCCAACAAATTATGGACAATTTTCTCATTGGTTTTAGTTTTCTCTTCCTGTTCTGGAATTCTAATGACATGTAGCTTATTCCTTTTGATGGTTTCCCAAATGAATCTTAGCCTTTCTTCATTTTGTTTTGCTCTTTTTTTCTGAGTGATACCTTTCCCAATAACTATTCAGGTATTTTTCTTCAATCTCATTAATTCTGTCTCCCATTGCATCAGTTCTACTCTTTTGCTCTTCTAATGTGTTATCTATTTCTGACAATTTAATATCAGTCTTCTGGATTTCTATCTGTATGTTTAGAATAATTTCTTATTTTTTATTTATTTTGTCATTTTGTTCTTGTATTTCCTTCCAAAATTCTTCTAGGTTTTTTTTCTGTGTTTTCCTTGATCTATCTCTCAGTCCTTTGAAGAAACCTAAATATAATTATTTTGAATTCCTTATCAGAGAGTTCCAATGCTGCTTCTTCCTCAG
>NW_006921664.1:146145-152212 GCF_000298275.1 Orycteropus afer afer | reverse complement strand
GTCAAGAAAGAGGGTGGGAGTAAGGGAAGGCCACACCCCTGTTCAACAAGATGTGGGATATAAGAGTAACAAGGGGAAATTTGCACCTTTCCAGTATTGCACGTCTAGAATATTCTTGTGGTTCCCAGCAAGTGGAGCCTGTTCTTAAATCCCTGGAATCTGGGAGAATGCTGTTGCTTTAAATAGCCAAAATAATCAAACTGCTTTTAAACATTCAAAATGGCTGCATCCTCTGGAGAGGCAAAATTCCACAGCTTAGCCCGCCATCTTATTCACTCCTACCCCTTTTTTTCACCAGCCACCAGACCCATCCTTTTGCAGTTCTTGGTTGGCAGGGCTGATTTTTAGGTTAATTCTTAGGTCCTACCACCACTTAACAATATCAAAGCTGTCTGTACAGTGAGGAATGCTGCCAGATCACAGCTCCATATGTCTTCTTTTTTGGTGTTTTCATAAAATAATTCTGCTATTGGAGTTTAGACCTTTTCTATATCCTTCCCTTCAAAGCTCTGGGGTCCAGGATTATCTTCTGTATCTGTGTTAATTGGTTCTCCTTTTCTGTGTTGAAAAAGGTCTGTGCAGTCTTTATGCCTATTCTGCCATCTTACTGGAACTCCCAAATGGCATTTCTAATTCCAAGTTTTTAAGGAATCACCATACTGCTTTCCACAGTGGTTGTGCCATTTGACAGTCCCGTCACCAGTGTATGAGGGTCCCAAACTCTCTGCATCCTCACCAACATTTGTTTTTTTCTGTCTTGCTGAAGCTTGCTACTAATGCTGGAGCAAGATGGTATCTCAGTGTTGTTTTGATTTGCATCTCACTAATGTCTAATGATCATGAGCATTTCTTCATGTTTTTTCACTGCCTGAATATCTTCTTTAGTCTACTCACATCTTCTGCCCATTTTTAAATTGTATGATTTGTCTTTTTGTTGTTGAGGTGTTGGAGTTTTCTATAAATTCTAGAGATAAATCTCTTGTCAGATAGATATGTCATTGCCAAATTTTTTTTTTTTCCCTATCTGTAGATTCTCACTTAACACTTGGAGAAGACTTTGAAGTACACATTTTTTTTTTAATTTTTAAAAGGTCCTATTGATCTAGTTTCTCTTCTGCTCTTTGTGCAATTTTAGGTTATGCTTGATAGTCTATTTATGCCATATATTGGAGCCCATAAATGTACCCCTAATTTTTCTTTGAGGAACTTTATAGTTTTAGGTTTCACATTTAAATCTTTGATCTATTTGGAGTTAGTTTTTGTGTATGGTGTGAGGTCCAGATCTTATTTCATTTTTATGCAAAAGCATATCCAGTTTTGCCAGCACCATTTGTTAAATAGACAATCTCTTCTCCATGAATGGATTTTGGCCCTTTTTTAAAAATCAGTTGACCATAGTTTGATGGATCTATTTCTGGGTTCTCAATTCTATTCCATTGGTCTGTGTATCTGCCATTGTACCAATACCAGCCAGTTTTGACTACTGTGGCTGTATACTAGGTTTTGAGATCTGGCAGTGTGAGGCCACCTACTTTGTTCTCTTTCAATAGAACGTTTGGTTATCTGGGGTCTCTTTCCTTTCCCTATCAAGTTACTGATTGTTTTTTCCATCTCCTTAAAGAATGTCAGTGAGATCTGGATTGGGATTGCAATGAATGTATAGATTGCTTTGAGTAGAATTGGCATGTTTACAATGTTCAATCTTTCTATCCATGAGCATAATATGTTCTTTCCATTTATGTTCTTCTCTTATGGATTCTTGAAATAGTCTTTTATAGTTTTCTTTGTACAGGTCTTTTGTGTCCTTGGTAAGATTTATTCCCAAGTATTTTATTTTTTTGGTAGCTATTGCAAATGGTATTGATTTCCTTATTTCTTTTTCAGCAATCTCTTTGCTCGTGTAGAGGAAGCCATCTGATTGTTGGATGTGGATCTTGTATCCTGCCACAAAACAGTCTGGCCTAGAACTTATTTTTTGTTGGTAATTTTTTTTATGACCTGTTCAATCTCTTCTTTTGTTATAGATCTGTTCAACTTTTCCACCTCAATCTGTGCTAGTTTAGGTAAGTCGTGTGTTTCTAGAAATCAGTCCATTTCTTCCAGAATTTCAAATTTGTTGGAGTACAGTTCTTCCTAGTATCTTGATATTATCCTTTTTATTTCAGTTGGATCTGTTGTGATGTCAGCCACTTTGTTTCTTATTAATATTATTTGTATTCTTTCCCTCTTTTCCTTTGTTAAATTTGCCTGTGCTTTGTCAATTTTATTAATTTTTTCCAAAAAATAACTTCTAGTCTTGTTGATTTTTCCTATTGCCTTTCTTAGTTGGGTTTTCTGTTTCATTGATTTCTGCATGATTCTTTTTTTTTTTTTTTTATCATTTGTTTTGGTGACTGTAGGCTTTTCTTGCTGTTCTTTTTCTAATTGTTAGAGATGTTGTTTTAAAGTGTTGATTTTGGCTCTTCTTTTTGGATATATGCATTTATTGCTATGAATTGGCCTCTGATCACTGCGTTTGCTGTGTCCCAAAGATTTTGATATGTTGTTCTTTCATTACCGTTTGATTCAAGGAATTTTTGAATTTCATTTTTTATTTCTTCTCTTACACAGTCTTTCTTAGTAGGGTTTTGTTGAGTTTCCATTTGTTTGCTCTTTTTCCATTCCATCAACATTTTTTTAGGACAAGGAAAACCCAATCACTAATTTTATAGTGAAAGGAAATAGATCTAGGATATGCAATCTCCTGCTGAAGAAGAAAAACAAACTAGGAATTCTCACACACCCCAATCCCAAATCTTACTACACAGGAACAATAGTTAAAACAGTATGGTATTGGTACAATGATAAACAGATAGATCAATGGAACAAAATAGAAAACTCAGAAATAGACCTATCTGTCTATGGACAGTAGATCTTTGAAAAAGACCAAAATCCATTAAGAGGAGCAGAAGATATCCTCTTTAATAAATGGTGCTGGCAAAATTGGATATCCACTTGTAGAAAAATGGAACCACTCACATACCTCACCCCATATACAAAAACAAACTCAAGTTGGATCAAATACCTAAGTATAAAACAAAAACTATAAAGCTCATCAAAATAAAATAGTGACAATTGTAGATGCCTTAATCTAAGGCAGATATAGGCTATCAAGCATAACTCAAAATGCACAGGTAGTGGAAGAAAAGCTAGATACCTGGACCTTTTAAAAATCAAAGTCTTATAAGCATCAAAAGGCTCCTCTAAAAGAGTAAAATAGCATAATGCCTAAAGCACTTGACTGCTAACCAGTACGCTGGCAGTTCAAACACACCAGTCACTCCTCAGAAGGAAGGTTGGGCAATCCTACTTCTGTAGTGATACTGCTTTGGAAACTCAAGGACGAGTCACTATGAGTCGGGGCCAACTTGATGGCAAGCAACAACAACAACAACAAAAGAGTAAAATGAGAACCTACAGATTGAGAAAAAATATATATATTGTTGATGACATATCTGACAAGGACCTTATCTCCAAAATTTATAGAAAAGTTCAACATCTCAACAAGAAAAAGACAACCCAATTCAAAAATGGACAAGTGATGTGAACAGACACTTCAAAAATGAAGATATACTGACAGCCAAAAAATACATGAGGAAATGCTCACAATCATTTTTCATTAGAGAGATGAAAATCAAAACAACTATGAGATATCATCTTACCCCAGCAATAATAGAAAAATTCAACAAGACAGAAAATAATAAATTCTGGCAATGTTGCAGAGAGATTGGAACTCTCATACATTGCTGGTGGGACTGAAAAATGGTATAACCATTATGTTAAATAGTATGGAGTTTCCTTAAGAAATTGAAAATAGAAACACTATTTAATCAAGGAATTCCACTACTAGGAATATGTCTTAAAGGGGTAAAAGACAGGACACAAACAGACATATACACGCCCATGTTCATCACAGCAAAATTCACTGTAGCAAAGAGATGGAAACAACTTAAATGCCCATCAACAGATGAATGGATAACCAAGCTATGGTACATTCACACAATGGAATACTATAGAACATTAATGAATAATGAAGAATACACAAATCATCTCACCATGTGGATGAATTTGGAGGATATTATGCTGAGTGAAATAAGTCAATTGCAGAAGAACTAATGCTGTATGAGCTTAGTTTTGTAAAAAGTCAAGGAAAAATTTACTCAGGGGATGGGAGAGAATGGAAGGGAAAATTTCAGAGTACTTGGTTGGAGGTCACATGTTGATTTTGTTGAGGAGCGGCATGGTACAGAGTCTATGACCAGCATGGTGTCACTGGAAAAAGAAAAGACACTGAAATGTGCACACAAGATATAGACAACAGAGGCAAATATGCACAATATTGCATTATCACTAACATCAAACACTAGTTTATGAATAAATGCATAGACAGATGAGAATATCATGTGGGAGTAGATGAACGGGAATATACCCCAGAACAAGTACAGATTTGGCTGAAGATAATCTTACATATGCACTAGTGCTACAAAATTAGCTAGCCACATTACAGAAGCAACAGAAGTCAGAGTTGGTGTAACTTCTAGAGACAACCAAATGCCTTGAGAGTGAGAATCACCATGCCTACAGACTCGGGACCATAGTCTTAGGGGACATCATGCTCAATGGCACAACATAGTACGTAAAAATCTTGTTCCACAACCTACTTTGGTGAATATTAACTGGGGTCTTAAAAGTTTTGAGCAGCTATCTAGGAGGCAACTATTGGCCTCCTCTCATCTGAATCAAAGAAGAGTGAAGAAAATCAAAGTCATCTGGAAACAATTAGTCCAAGGATAAGATGCACCATGAGGACCTCAGCCTTCATGACCCCAAGACCAGAAGAACTAGATGGTACCTAGTTACCAGTGCCAACCACTTAGGAATGGATCAAAACTGGAGATCCTGGACAGAGTGGGAGGAACAATGTGGAAAAAATTAAAAAACACAGCAATGACCAGAATTACTGGTTGGAGAGAGACTGGTGGCACCTCTGAGACTATGGCTCCTTTGGGCCTAGAAATGGACTCACTTCCATAGATTGACTTTCATCCAAATAGTAGGAAGACTTACATGCAGAATACCTACCTCAGGGTGATGCACCCACCTACCCTTGAGAGATGCACCCCTTAGATCAATCAGAGGGGCAGTATTCACATAGAGGGAAAGCTGAACAGACAAAAACAAACAAACGAAAAAATACTCCAGTTGCTACTCACGAGAGTAGGATGTAGACACTGTGTTTGTGAACTATGTTGACTTTAATGTGCCTTAAAGCTATGATCCTGAGCCCCCAGCCTTCTTGACTCATTTGCTCAAGGAGTTTGTTATGGCTAAGGATTTTTCATAAATTTGCTTCCTGTATGCTCTCCTATATTCATGAGTGTGTTTGCAGCACATATGAATACATATATCAAACCTATGCACATTCATCAGTATAGTCTAATTTGGCTTCCCCCAAGTGTTCAGCTTGTGTATGCACTCATAGATTATTGTTATTAATGTTACTGCAGGATTGTATATATAAAACTCTTTACTTTTGTTGCCTTTAACTCTTGTATTTCTCCCAGTGTCTCCCTTTGTCATGATAATTTGCTGCTGACTCTCCACTTATTGTATATCTCTTCTCTTTTTCAGCCAAGTTAATATGTGTTTACCATGTAGTAAGCAATTTATCCTCCTTTTCACTCCTAAATCTGGTAATTGTAAAATAATATTAATTTCTGTTTCTAAATCTTTTTCTTTCTTTCTTTTCTTTTCTTTTTTTTTTTTTTTACTTTTTATAGTAGTGGTCTCATACAATATTTGTACTTTTTTGACTGACTAATTCAACTCATCATACTATCCTCCAGGTTCATCCATATTATGAGATGTTTTACAAATTCATCAGTATTCTGTAATGTAAAGTAATGTTCAATTGTATGTATATACTACAGCTTATTTATCCATCCATCCATGGATGGTCATTTAGTTTCCATCTTTTTGCTATTTTGAACAATTCTGTGATGACCATGTTGTTGTTGTTGTTAAGTGC
>NW_006921664.1:138340-142335 GCF_000298275.1 Orycteropus afer afer | reverse complement strand
AAAAAAAAAAAAAAAAAAAAAACTTCACTATTAATGCTGTGGTAAGATGATATCTAATTGTTGTTTAGGTTTGTATTTCTCTAATGGCTAATGATTGCAAACATTTCTTCATGTATTTGTCAGTCCTCTGAATGTCTTCTTTGATGTGTTTGTGTCTTCTTAGTAAGTTTTTCCCAGTCTGTAGATTTTCCTTTTGTTCTTCTGGTGAAGTCTCTTTATATGAACAAATTTTTAATTTTTAAGAGGTCCCAGTTATGTAGTTTCTCTTCTACTGTTTGTGTTTCTTTTTTTTTTTTTTCATATTATATTTATGCCATTTTAGCTCACCTAATATTTTGTTGTTTTCCTTTGATGATCATTATAGTTCTAGGTTTTACATTTTGGTCTTTGTTCCACCTTGTATTAGTTTTTTTTGTTTTGTGAGAGAGATCTACCTTGCTTCATTGTTTTGTGCAAATAGATATCCAGTTATGCTAGCAACTGTTGGTAAAGGACTATCTCTTCCCCATTTAACATATTTTGGCCCTTTGTTAAAGATCAGCTGTCTGAATCAGGATGGATTTACTTCTGGACTATCGATTCTGTTTCATTAGTTTGAGTCTGTCATTGTACCAACACCAGGCTGTGTTGACAATTGTGGCTGTACAGTAGGTTTTGAGATGGGAAATGTGAAGATTCCTGCTTTGTTCTTCTTTTTCAGTAGTGCTTTGCTTATCTGGAGTATCTTTTCTTTCCATGTAAAGTTGGTGATATTTTCCATCTCTTTAAAGAATGATGAAATCTAAATTAGGATTGCATGTATCTGTAGATAGCTTTGGGTACTTTTGACATTTTCACAATGTTAAGTCTTCTTATCCACGAACATGACATATTCTTCTATATATTTAGGGCTCTTTTGGTTTTTTGTAGAAATTTTTCATACTTTTAGTTGTATATGTCTTTTGTGTCTCATTTATTTCTAAGTATACATGTTTTGGCTTATTGTAAGCGGTGTTTTCCTGATTTCCTTTTCAGAGTTCTCTTCGTTAATGTAGAAGAATGCAACTAATTTTTGCCTGATCCTGTACGCTTCCATTTTGCAGAATCCTTCTGTTAGTTCCAGAAGTTTCCATATTGAGTCTCTGTGATTTTCTACGTATAGGATCATATCATCTTCAAATAGAGGCAGTTTCACTTCTTTGCAAATTTGTCTGTCTTTTATTTCCCTTTCTTTCATTCTTTATTGCTCTGGCTAAGACTTCTACTACAATGTGTGTGAATAGAAGTGGTGATAAAGGGGATGTTTGCCATTTGCAAGAAGAATGTTTTCTATCTCTCTCATTATTCTCTATTGAAAATAATGTTGTCTTTTTTTTTTTTTTTTGTATATCCCCCTTATTATGTTAGGACCTGTGGTAGCACAGTACCTAAGGCACTTGACTGCTAACCATAAGGTTGGCAGTTCAAACCCACCAGCCACTCCTCGGAAGGAAGATTGGGCAATCTACTTCCATAGAGATACTGCCTTGGAAACCCAAGAAGGGGACGCTATGAGTCAGATTCAACTAGACAACAGTGTGGCTTTTTAAAAAATTTTTTTTAGTTTCGTTATGTTGAATATTTTCCTTTCTATTCCTATTTTGCTGAATGCTTAAATCAAGAATAGGTTTTAGATATTTAAATCAAGAATAGGTTTTGGATATTGTGAAATGCTTTTCTATATCAATTGATATGATCATGTAGTTCTTCTTTTTATTTTTATAAAGTGATGGATTGCATTGATTGATATTCTAATGTCAAACCATCCTTGCATATCTGGCATGAATCACACTTGGTTATGATGTACTATTATTTGATATGTTATTGGATTCTATTGGCTAGGATTTTGTTGAGAATGTTTGCGTCAATACTTACACAGAGTGCTACTCTAATTTTCCTTTTTTAGTGAAATCTTTGCCTGGTTTTAGTATCAGGTTATGCTTGGTTCTTAGAATGAGTTTTGAAGCAGTTCATCCTTTTCTATGTTCTGGAATAGTTTGAAAAGAATTGATGCCAACTCTCCTTTGAATGTTTGGTGGAATTTAACAGTGACATTTTCTGTGCAAAGTATTTCTTTTTGTTGTTATTGGGGAATTATTTTATGACCTGTTCAATTTCTCCTTTTATGAAGGTTCTGCTTAAATTTTTGATCTCAGATTGTATTATGTTGGATAAAAATCCAAAAACCAAAAGCACTGCCCTCAAGTTGATTCTGACTCATAGTGACCCCCATTGGGTTTCCATGGTGGTATACCTTTAAAAAAGTATATTGTCTAGTCTTGCTTCTGCAGAGTGGCTGTTGGGTTTGAGCCACCAATATTCTGGTTATCAATCAGATGCCTTAAACACTATGCTACTAGAGCTCATATTATATTGGATAAGGTAGGATATTTCTAGACGTTTGTCCATTTGTCTAGGCTTTTACATTTGTTAGAGAACAGTTTTTCATAGTATTCTATTATCCTTTTCTTTTCACTAGATTCTGTTGTGACATTGCCTATTTGATTTCTAATTCATGTTATCTGCATCTTCTCCTTCTTTTCCTTTGTTAAACTTGCTAGCAGTTTGTTAATTTTTTTAAAATTATTTCAAAGTAACATCTAATCTTATTGATTCTTTTTATTGTTTTTCTCTTTCCTGTTTCATTTATTTCTGTTCAAATCTTTATTATGTCCTCTCTTCTGATGACTACAGGGTATTTTATTTATTTATTTATTTTTGCTGTTCTTTTTCTAATTGTTGGAGAGGCTGTGTTAAGGTGTTAATTTTTGTTCTTTCTTTTGTTATTGATGTGTGTGTTCATTGTTGTAAATTGTCTTCTGAACACTGCTTTTACTTTGTATCAAAAGATGTTGGTATGTTATATTTTCATCCTCATTTGATTCAAGTACTGTTTTTGCTTGTTTGTTTTAAATTTCTTCTCTTACCCAGTAGTTTTTAAGCCAGGTAGTTTTCAGTTTCCATGTATTTTATAATTTTTTTTTCAATCTTCCTGTTATTGATTTGCAAATTTACAGAATTGTGATCTGAAAAGATTCTTTATCACATTTTGATGTTTTTAAATTTAATGAGGTTTTCTTTGTTGAGTCATATATGGTCTATTTTGGAGAATGTTCCAAGTGCACTGGAAAAGAATGGATATTTTGTTATTGTTGGCCTCAGTGCTCTGTATATGTCTATGAGGTCTACTTGGATAGTTGTGTTTAGCTTTTCTGTATTTTTTTTTCTAGTTGTTCTGTCCTTCATCAAAATGATGCATTCAAGTCTCCTACTTACTATTGTTGTGGACTTGTCTATTTCTCTTTTCAATTCTGTTAAAGTTTGATTTGTTTTTGTTTATTTTTGGCTCTTTAATTGGGTACACACAAACTTATTATGGATATATCCTCTTGTATGTTTGACCTTTTGATGATTATATAATGTTCTTTTTTGTCTCTTTTGCTGCTTTTTGCCTAAAAGTCTATTCTATCACAATTTAATATTGCCATCCCTTCTCTTTTGGGTGACATTTGCTTAATATATGTTTTCCAGACTTTGAATTTTAACTATCTTTCTCTATGTATCTAGGGTTTATCTCCTGTGGACAGCATATTGATGGATTAAGTTTTCTGATCCATTCTTCTATTCTTTGTCTATTAACTGGTACTTTTAATCTATTTGCATTTATTGTAAGTACAGATACAAAAAAAAAAAAAAAAGCAAATTCAGTGACATCGAGTCACTTCTGACTCATAGCAATACCCATTGGGTTTCTAAGGCTGTAAATATTTATTGTAGTAAATTGCCCCATCTTCCTTCCACAGAAGAGATGATGGTTTGGAACCGCTGACCATCTGGTTAGCAGCCAAATGCCTTATCCACTATGCCTTCAGAGCTCCTTGTAAGTATCAATAGGTATGATTTATCGCTGTTATTTTACTATTTTATTTTTGCATGTGTGGAGCAGATAGTTTCTCTGTTTCATATATTTTTCTATG
>NW_006921664.1:136478-138240 GCF_000298275.1 Orycteropus afer afer | reverse complement strand
CCCTGCTAGCCCTTTATTTTTTTACAAGTTTTTCCCAAGTAAAATAGCCAATTCTATCTTGATATTTTCTTGACATATTCTCCACTTAGAAGTTCTATGACTATGTAATTTATTCCTTCTTTTTTGTCTTTAGTTGTCATTGCTTACAAATTGAAAAATTCAATTCTTTATTTTAAGTCTTGTAGGTTTATTTTAGGAGCTCTGGTAGCATAGTGCCTAAGGCACTGGACTGCTAACCAGAAGGCTGGCGGTTCAAACCCACCAGCCGCTCCTTGGAAGGAAGGTTGGGCATTCCTACTTCCATAGTGATACTGTCTCGGAAACCCAAGGAGGGGTCGCTATGAGTCGGGGCCAACTCAATGGCAAATAACTACAACAGGTTTATTTTAAGAGCTCTGGTCAAGTAGTTGATAAGGCACTTGACTGCAAACCAGAAGGTTAGCAGTTAAAACCCACCAGCTACTCCACAGAAGGAAGATTGGGCAATCCACTTCCATAAAGATTTACAGCCTCAGAAACCCAGTGGGGGTCCTTATGAATCAGAGATGACTAGATGGCAGTGAGTTTTGAGGTTTATTTTATGTTGATACTTCCATTTCTAGGTTGATTTCTGGGTGATGTTATTGTACATCTTAATATAAGGTTGTTGTCTGACATTGTTGGTTTCTTGTATGAAGGACTCCCACTAGCATTTCTTATAAGATTTATCTGATTGCTACAAATTTCTTTAATTTCTGTTTATGTGGGAATGTTCTAATAGTACCATCATATCTGAGGGTCAATTTTTTTAGATATTATATTTAGTTGTCATTTTTTTTTCTTTCATAGTTTTATATATTTCATCCCATTATCTTTTTGCTGCATGGTTTCTGCTGATAAATTAGAGCTTTGTCTTATTGATTCTCCTTTGTAGGCAATATTTGTAGGTAATATTTTATTTTTCCTGAGCTGCTTTCTGGATTTTTTCATTGCCTTTGGCACTGAAAATTTATGATGTATCTTGGTGATTTTCTTTTGGGATCTGTTCCATTTGGGGTTTATCGAGCTTCTCAAAAGTATATCTTCTTTTCTTTTATGATTTTAAGGAAGTTTTCTTCCAATAAATCTTTGACAATTTTCTCAGTGCTTTTATTTGTCTCTTCCTGTTATGGAATTTCAATTTCAAGTAAGTTACTTCTCTTGATGGTGTTCCACACAATTCTTAGGCTTTCTTCATTTTTTTTTTTTTTTTCTTTCCTGACCATTCCTCTAAAGAGCTAGTATTAAGAGATTTTTCGTCCATTTTACTAATTCTGAAGCAGTTCTTGTAGTGTAGTATGTATGGCATTTAGCTGCTAACCATAAGGTCAATGGCTCAAACCCACCAGCTGCTCAATGGGAAGAAGATGAGGCAATCTATTTCCATAAATATTTACAAGTTTTAAAACCCACTAGAGGTCACTATGAGTAAGAATCAATTTGTGGAAGTGGGTTTGGGTTTACTCATCCTGAATTCCAGTGACTAAATTCAACTCCATTGCCTTCCCAATGTGCTATCTATTTCTAAAATTTTATTGGTAATACAGATTTCTATTTGTGGTTTTGTATGGTTTCTAATTTTCCATTCATTTTGTCATTTATTTTGGTATTGTTTTTTGAATTATTCTAGAGTTTTGTCTTTGTTTTCCTTAATTTTTTTTCCTGTGTTTTTCTTAGACTTTCTGTCAATCCATTGAAGGTACCTAAATATAATTATTTGGAATGATTTATCAGGTTGTACCAA
>NW_006921664.1:135341-135829 GCF_000298275.1 Orycteropus afer afer | reverse complement strand
AAAGAGAGAAGAAGAGAAGATAAAGGAAAATCCAAACAAACGTGGCATAGTACTGATGCAAATATTAGCTGCCAAACACATACGTTGCATAAATGTGGTGCTCACTCCATGGGATCATGCACCACTGAATATAAAGTTTCTGGGTGGATGCTGTTGAATGTGGAATTGGAGCCGTGATGGGAAGCAGCTACTCAGCCAAATTAAAAGAAGGGAAAAAGGATGAGGAAGAAGAAGAAAAAATAAATAAATAAAAGAGAAAACAAGGGGTTGGAGAGGAAAGAACTGACAAGAAAAGTAAAATGAAAAAGAAAATGGAGAAAAGAATAAAAATTGGTGCAAAGATTAGCTACCAAAAATTACTGCAGTGGGAATACATGGCTCACTGTGGAAGAACATGCACACAGCCATCAACAGAAAGACAGGGGCACATGCTGCTGATTGTGGAGGGAGTGAGCAGATACCAAATGCACGAGATTGAACAAAAAGGG
>NW_006921664.1:133286-134581 GCF_000298275.1 Orycteropus afer afer | reverse complement strand
AAACCCACCAGCCACTCCTCGGAAGGAAGGTTGGGCAATCCTACTTCCGTAGTGATACTGCCTCGGAAACTCAAGGAAGGGTCGCTATAATTCGGGGATGACTCGATGGCAAATAACAACAACAACAACAACAGAGATTTCTTCAACCCATAGATGATTCAGAAATTTTGTATTTAGTTTTCAAGCATTTGTATATATGTTCCTTTTCTTGACCATTTCTTGATTAGTAGTTTGATTTAATTGTGATTAGAAAACACATGGCTTTGATTCTTTAAATTTGTTGAGGTTTGTATACTTGTCCAAGATACAGTCTATATTTGTGTATGTTGCAGGACTCCAATGACATGAATGTTACACTTTTTTTTTTTTTTCTTTAATACTCCCATATATCTCTGTGACTGTGTTCATATTTTATTTTGATTATAGTTTGTTTCTTTCATTTTTAGTCTATATCTTTTGTTTTTAGATTGAGTAATTTGAAATTCTCTGTCTTCTGATTCACTGATTCATTCTCTGCTCTAATATTTGAGCCCATGCATTGAATTTTATTTATGTTATTATATTTTCACTGAAATTTCCCTTTTATTCTCTTTTATATCTTCTATTTCTTTGTTGAGTCTTTCTATTTCATTCATGAGACTTTATCTCTTTCATTTGTTTAAAGTATATTAATAATTTTTTATTAAAGCAATTAAAGCATTTTTATACTGACTGCTTTAACACACTTTAAATAATTTAGTATCTATTGACAGTTTTTTTTTTTTTTCTTTCCACTTTAGGTGATCCGGTTTCTTGTTATGATTTTCAATTTTCTATTGAAACCTACATATTTTAATTTTATGTTATGAAACTCCAGATCTTACTTAAACCTTTTTTTTTTTTTCTTTCTTCTTTTTTTTTTTTTTTTTTTTCTAGCATCCTATGACACTGTTTTAGCAGAGCATGGGGGATGGTAGGGGAGGGGTTGTATAACATCTCATTACTGGCAATTTAAGATGTCCTGGCTCGCCATTTGGCATCTGTTGACATCCAGTAGGGGTAGAGGGACTCCATGTTACTGCTAAGTATGGGTGGGAATTCTGGTTCCCTACTACATCTTGACTGAGGGGCAGGAGTGCCACTTCCCACGTCGATTCTTCTCATATTGTGAGGGAGATGTTGTTGTTGTTGTTGTTTTGCTGTCAAGTCGGCCCTGTCTCATAGCGACCCCTCCTTGGGTTTCCGAGGCAGTATCACTACAGAAGTAGGATTGCCCAACCTTCCTTCTGAGGAGTGGCTGGTGGGTTTGAACCACC
>NW_006921664.1:126314-132506 GCF_000298275.1 Orycteropus afer afer | reverse complement strand
TCAGGAGCTCCTCAGTTGTTCATAGAAAATCCCACCTTGGAGTTTACAAAGACTTATGGGTAGAAAAACCACACTAAGTAATTTACTACACTGCAGATGGTTTCTTTACAGTTGGATGAGAGTTGAGGTCCTAAATCTCCATTAGATTTCCTCTAACAGCACCACATTTGGAAAGAATAGGATGCCTCCTCATTGCCTGGTGGAGATGGAAATCTCGGGTTCTCTTGTGGTCTCCACTTACACCATGGATTAATGAACACTGTTACTGCCTGATTGAAAACAAAATCCAAGGTACCAATCGGAGTTTCTCTGTACCATCCCCATAGGGTGCAGGTGGAAATCTAAGCTCTTCACTTTGCTTTTGGTGGGCATGTGTTGGGATTTGGTGTCAGTAATCTCTGTGATTTTGGCTGAAATGGAGTGATTATTATGTATGTTTACCATATTCCAGGTTTCCCTTTTCCCAGTCCTCTGTTTAGAGAAATCAACCTTTTATTTAATCTTATTTTTGTCTACTGCTATTGATGTATCTGGATTGCTAGTAGTTTTCACTCCATGTCTGACATATGGGAATGCAAAAAAAAGAAAAAAAAAAAAAAAACCTTCAAAACTTTGAATATGTTTTCATTAGATTTGGAAGCCCCTAGCATTTCTCTGTTCTTCTCACCAACTTTCAGAGTCTTATGTTTGTTTTATATATAATGTCCAGGGTTTGTAGTTATACTTAGCAGGAGAAATAAAATAAATAAATAAATAAAAATATCCCATATTCTCTGACATGGAATGTATTAATTATAATTTCTGTTTTCTTTATTTTTTTATTGTTGTTTTGGGTACAAATTTACAAAGCAAACTTGCTTTACATTCAACAGTTCATGCACATCTGATTTGACAGCCCCAACTACCATCCTCAACCATAAAAAAATCTCCTCCCATCTCCTCCCTGTGCCCACCCCCTCCCTGTGCCCTTGTTATCTGTGGATTCCTGTCTGTGCAGCTTTCCCTCTATATGCATTCTACCCATCTGGTGTCTCATGGCTGATTGATCTAGAGGGTGCATCTCACTAGAGTTGGTAGGTACATAGACCTGAGGTAGGTGTTCTGTATGTAGGTCTTCCTACTGTTGGGCTGAGAGCCAATCCATGGAAGTGAGTCCATTTCTAGGCCTGAAGTGTAACCTGGGACTGTGTTCTCTGGGGTTACACCAGTTTCTTTCCACTCAGTGATTCTGGTCATTTTTGTGTTTGGGAATTTTGTTCCACATTTTTCTTCCCATTCCAGTGTCTCTAGTTTTGATCACTTTCCAAGAGGTTAGCATTGGTAGCTGGACACTATCTAGCTCTTCCGGTCTTGCTATGATAGAGGCTGAGGTCCTTGTGGTCCATCTTATTTTTGTAAAAATTGTTTCCAGATGACTTTGATTTTCTGCAGTCATCTTTGCTTCAGATGAGAGGGGAACAATAGTTAGTTACATCTTAGATGGCTGCTCAAAAGTTTTTAAGACCCCACTCACTACTCATCTGGGTATGGAACAAAGTGAATTTTCTTTCCTGAATAAACATTTCTTTGACTTTTTGCAATAATGGACTCATACAATATTTGTCCTTCTGTTATTGACTTATTTCACTTGGCATAATGTACTCTAAATTCATCTGTATTGCAAGATGATTCGTGTATTCTTCGGTATTCTTTAATGTTACATAGTATTCCATTGTGTGAATGTACTAGAGTTTGGTTATCCAATCATCTGGTGATGGACATTTAGGTTGTTTCCATCTCTTTGCTATAATGAATTGTGCTGTGATGAACATAGGTGTGCATATGTCTGTTTGTGTTCTTTCTCTCACCTCTTTAGGATATATTCCTAGGAATGGAATTGCTGGATCAAATTATATCTCTTCATTTTTTTTAACAATATAGCATACTATTTTCTACCATTGTTGTACTGTTTTGCAGTCTTACCAGCAGTGTATGAGTGTTCCAACATCTCCGCAGCCTTGACAACATCTGTTATTTTCTGTCTTGTTGAACTTTGCTATTATTGCTGGGGTGAGATGATATCTTGTTTGGATTTGCATGTCTTTCATGGCAAATGAGGAGCTCCAGTAGTGTAGTGCCTAAGGCATTTTACTGCTAATCAGAATGCTGGAGGCTCAAATTCACCAGCCACTCCTTGGAAGAAAGACTGGGCAATCTACTTCTGTGAAGATACCACCTCAGAAACCCAAGGAGGTGTCGCTAAGAGTCATAATTAACTCAAAGGCACTGAGTTTTGTTGTTTTTTTTTTTTTTAAATGGTGAGTGATCGTGAGCATTTCCTCATATGTTTATTGACTGCCTATGTATTTGTTTCAGTAAAGTGTCTGTTTATTCCTTTGCCCATTTTTGAATTGAGTTGTCTTTTTGATGTTGAAGTGTTGAAATTTTCTATAAATTTTGGAGATAAGTTCCCTGTCAGATATGTCATAGTCAAATATTTTTTTCCCCAATCTGGATTTTCTTTTCTTACCATTTTGGAGAAGTCTTTAGATGTACACAAGAATTTAATTTTTAAAAGGTCCCAGTCATCTAGTTTCTCTACTGCTGCTTGTGCATTTTGGGTCATGGTTGGTAGTCTATGTATGCCATAAATTAGAGTTTCTAGATTTCCCCCTATATTATCTTTGATGAACTTTATAGTTTTGTGTTTTACATTTAAGTCTTTGTCCAACTTGAGTTTGGTATTATGTATGGGGTGAGATATAGATTCTATTTCATTTTCCTCCAAGTGGATATCTAGTTTTGCCAGCACCATTTGTTAAATAAATTATCTCTTCCCCATTAAATGGGTTTTGGTCCTTTGTCAAACATCACCTGTACATAGACTGATAGATCTATTTCTGAATTTTAAATTCTGTTTTATTGGTCTATCTCTCTATCACTGTACTAATTCCACAGAGTTTTGAGTACTATGACTGTATAGTAGGTTTTGAGGTCTGGAAGTGTGAGACCTCCTACTTTGTTTTTTTCTTCAGCAGTGCTTTGCTTATCCAAGGTCTCTTTCCTTTCCATATGAAATTAATGATAGTTTTTAACATGTCCATAAAAAATATTGGTGGAACCTGGATTAGGATTGAATTGAATATGTAGATTGCTTTGGGTAGTATTGACATTTTTACAATATTCATCCTTCCTATCCATGAACAAGTCATGTTCTTTCATTTATGTAGATCCCTTATAGTTTCTTATGGTAGTGTTTTATAGTGTTTTTTGTATAGGTCTTTTGTGTCCCTAGTAAGATTTATTCCTAAATATTTCATCTTTTTGGTAGCTATTCTAAATGGTACTGTTTTCTTTTTCCTTTTCAGAGGCCTCTTTGTTAATGTAGAGGAATCCAACTGATTTTTGTATGTTGACATTGTATCCTGCCATTTTGCTAAATCTTTCTATTAGCTCCAGTAATTTTTTTGCTGAGTCAATTGAGATTTCTATGTATAGGATCATATCATCTGTGAATGTAGATAGATTTACTTCTTGTTTGTCAATTTGGGTGCCTTTCATTCCTCTTTCTTGCCTTATTGCCAGGGCTAGGACTCTCAATACAATTTTGAATATGAGTTGTGATAGAGGGCATACTTGTCTGGTTCCCATTTGCAAGGGCAACACTTTGAATCTCTCTCCATTAACAATAATGTTGAATGTTGGCTTTGCTTATATGGCTTTTATTATGTTGAGGATGATACTTTTTATCCCTAATTTGCTGAAAGTTTTGAACAGGAATGGGTATTGTGTTCCATTAAATGCCTTTTCTGCGTCAACTGTTATGCTCATATAGTTCTTTTGTTTTGCTTATGTGGTGGATTACATTGATTGTTTTTCTGATGTTGAGCCATCTTTACGTACCTGATATGAATCCCACTTGGTCATGATGTATTATTTTTTGTATGCTGTTGGATTCTGTTGGCTAGGATTTTTTGAAGATTTTTGCTTCTGTATTCATGAAGGTATAGGTCCATAGTTTTCCTTTTTAGTACTGTTTTTACATGATTTTGGCATCAGTGTTATGCTTGCTTCATAGCATGAATTTAGGAGTATTCCATCTTTTCCTATGTTCTGGTATAGTTTGAGTAGTATAGGTGTCAACTCTTCCCTGAGCAGTTGGTAGAATTCTCCATTGAAATTGTCTGGGCCTGGAAGTTTTTGTGAAGAGATATTTTATGATCTGCTTCATTTCTTCTTTTGTTATGGGTCTGTTCAAATATTCTATCTCGGACTGGGATAGTTTCAGTAGGTCTTGTGTTTCTAGAAACTTGACCATCTCTTTAGGGTCTTAAATCTGTTGGAGCATAGTTTTTCATAATATTCTGTTATCTTTTTTATTTCAGTTGGTTCTGTTGTGATGTTGCTCTTTTTGTTTATTATTCATGTCATTTGCATCCTCTCTTTCTTTTTCTTTTTAAATTTGCCAGTGGTTAGTCAATTTCGTTAACCAGCTTCTTGTTTTGTTTATCATCTCTACTGTTTTTGGTTTTCTGCTCAGTTTATTTCTGCTCTGATCTTTATTTCCTTACTTGTGAATACTGTAGGTTTCTTTTGTTGCTCTTTTTCTAATTGTTGGAGTTGTTGAGTTAAAGTGTTGATTTTGATTATTTTCTCTTTTGTGATGTGTACATTTATTGCTATAAATTGTCCTCTGACTACTGCTTTTGCTGTATTTCATAGTTTTGGAAGGTTGTATCTTCATTCTCATTTGCTCTAGGAATTTTTTTTCCCCACATTTGTTTCTTCCGTTACCCTGTAGTTTTTGCGCAGTGTGTTAGTCAGTTTCAGCATATTTGATTTTTTTCCCCCTTTGGTCTTCCTATTGTTGGGTTCTAATTTTACGGCATTATGATCTGAGAAGATGATTTGTAGTATTTCAATGTTTTTTAATTTATTAAGGCTTATTTTGTGTCCTAACATATGGCCTATTCTGGAGAATGATGCATGTGCACTGGAGAAGAATGTGCATTGTGCTTTGGTTGGGTGGAGTGCTCTATATATGTCTATGAGGTCAAGTTGGTTGATTGTGTTGTTGAGTTCTTCTGTATCTTTGTTGAGTTTTTTTTTTTTTTTCCCTAGTTGTTCTTTCCTTCCTTGAAAGTTATGTGTTAAAGTCTCCTGTTGCTATTGTGGAGTTGTCTATTTTTCCTTTCAATTCAAATAATATGTATTTATTTATTTTGGAGTTTTTCATTAGGTATGTAGATATTCATTATGTAATGTCTTCTTGGCCCTCATGCTGTTTTTCACCTTAAAGTCTATTTTATCAGAAATTAACATTGCCACTCCTGCTCTTTTTTGGTTGCCATTAGTTTGATATATTATTCCACCCCTTAATTTTTAATTGGTTTTTATCTTTGTGTCTAAAGTGTATGTCTTGTAGGCAAAATATCAGTGGGTCTTCTTTTCTTATCCAATCTGCCTCTCTCTTTCCCTTAACTGGTGCATTTCATCCAATCTCATTGAGTTTAATTAGTGATAGGTATGAATTTATTGCTGTCAATCTCTTGTGTTTTTGTTGTGTTGGTGAATTCCTTGTTCCAAATATTTTTCTGTGCTGAGTTCTTTTTGTTATCAAGTGTTTTATTTTATTTTCTTCATTATTGTTGGTTTTGTGATTACTAACCCCCGCACCTGCCCTTTTTTTCTTTCTGAGTTAACTTAGAAGGATTTTTTTTTTTTTTTTTTCTCTGTGTGGTTACCCTGAATTAAGTTCTTAACTCCCTAACTTTGGAACAATCTGTTCTATAAAGACATTGTCCTGTTCCTCTCCTTTCAGTAGTTTCATAATTAAAATTTTATTCCCTCTATTTGCTTTGTTGCTAATGTCATTTTCATCTGCAGATTGATTTCCTTATTTGAATATATATATTTATTATGAGCTTATTTTGAGCCTCTTTTTCTGATTTGGTTTCTAGGTGGTGTTGTCAAGTTGTTCATTTTAATTTGTTTTTCTCTGTTGGGGGTTCTCTGTTGGAAGGAATCTCTTTAGGATTTCTTGTAGGGTTGGTCTGGTTTTCAAAAATTCCTTTAATTTCTGTTTGTCTGAGAATGTCTTGATTTCACCCACATATTTGAAGGACAGTTTGGCTGGATTTATAATTCTTGGTGGGAAATTCCTTTTCTTCAAGACTTTATGTATGCCATCCCACTGCCTTCTTGCCTGCTTGG
>NW_006921664.1:124030-126169 GCF_000298275.1 Orycteropus afer afer | reverse complement strand
GGTATCTCAGAAATTTCAATATGCTAGTAACATTTATGCATCTCCCCTCAAAAAAAAAAAAAAGTAGGAGGTATGGTTACAATGCTTTTCAACTATAATCATTTCTCCCAAAGACCAGACTTTGACAAAGCTGACATAATGCTGAAGAGCACAGATAACATAATGAGAAAGAGTGAAATAAAATTCTAGTTCCATAACTGATAAATTGTAAGATAGTAGGTAAGTTGCTTAATCTAATTAAGCCTCTGTTTCTTCAACTGTAAAATGGACATAGTAAAACTATCTTATAGGTCTGCAGTAAAAACTAAAGATAATTATTTTAAAGCCCTTGCTCAGTTCATAGTCCAAAGTTAAGAACATAAATCAATGATTATTGTAATTATTATTGGATGTTAGCCTGGATGGCTTTAAATTAGATATTCTTTATTCTTTATATTGTTCACCTTGCATACTGTGATGGTTATGTTTATATGTCAACTTGGCTGGGCAGCTCCATGGTGGAATCTACTGTGAGCATCTAAGTAGCTGCCTTTGGGTATGTGGTCTGCTTCCTGTATATAAGCAGAACCTTTGAGAATGGTCTCTAGCCTTTGACACACTTGGACCTTGCATGTAGCCAGGTTGTTGCTCAGCAGCCTGCAATGCTCTGCCAACCTTGGGACTTACAGCAGACTTAAATTAATAGCCTGCCGTGTGGATTGGTAACATCAGGATGGTGCCTTTTTATTTGTCAAACTTGAGGCTTCTCAGCCTCAGCAGCCAATAGCTGTCTGAGTGAAGAAATGCCTCTATCTCCAGTGGGCCAGGAGCAGGAGGCAGAGCTGGACACCAAGGTTGAGGGGCTTTCACCCAGCCCCTAGAGCCTGGCACTTTGAACTTGTACTTAAAGCCTCCAAATTGTAAGAATAAATTCCTGTTTGTTAAGGCCATCCCATTAGTGGTATATTTCTTGTCAGAACGGCACTAGGTAACCAGAACACATACATAACAAAAATATAGCTAAAATTATATAAGAACTTATATGTATATACAATTTTCAAAGGATTCTCACATGCATTAAGTTATTTCATTCAGAAAACAAATTTTTGAATTTCTGGTGTAAGATGAGGAAACTGAAGTTACAGAAGTTGTGACCTGGCTAAGAAACAACATCTTTAATGTGGTGGAGCTGCCATTCACTTGTAGTCAAGGCTACTGACTACAAGCGCATGTTTTTCCACTGTGTGATTTTCAAATGCTTTAGAAGTCATATAAGTAAACACATGCACACAAGTACCAAACAATTGAACATACTGAGTTTTGTTCACTCTCTCTATTCTCCTTTTCTGCACTACTGTCCACATTTATAAAATCTTCTATGTGCCATAAGATAAACTGTGTCATTTTTACTTCTTCAATAAATGTGATGTCATTATACATGATCTGGGATTCAAAATTTCAGGTTTATGTAAAATATTATATTTGATTAAATACCAGCATATTTCATCAGTATATCTGTTAAACAGATCTGGTTAAATATTGGCAATTATAATCCATAACCTACATGATTTCTCTGACTACATCTACAACCAAGAAAATGTATTCATTTTCATCAGATGTAGAAAATTTCAAAATTTTGAAGATTATTTACAATTATCTGATCAAAATAAACAAAAGACCAGCTGGAGGCTAATTAAAAGATTTCATATTTATGTAATTCCAATATTTTAAAGCAAAGAGCACTTACATGCAATTTAAAAAAAAATTCAACCATAAAAAAGTACTGCTGATATTTTAGGAAATTGAAAGATTTTATTGTTTTCCACTTATCTTGTGGAGTGTTTTGGGCACACGTGGTCAGAAATAAAAATGATGATTTTGTTTATAAAATTTGAGGGCATTGCATGGCTTTATGAGTTTAGATTTAAAAGAATCATGTATTACAGCCACTCCCCTTTATAATCTCTTATATAATCAGCACAATCCTATCATCACATTATTTTGATATATCTTGATGACTTTTTCTTGGGATCTATCCTGTATGGAGTTCATTGAACTCTTGGATTGATACCTTTTCTTCCTTCATGATATGGGGGAAATTTTGTTAGTCAGGTTTTGGCAATTTGCTCAGTTTTTTTTTTTTTTTTTTATTAGGATTTG
>NW_006921664.1:112057-123930 GCF_000298275.1 Orycteropus afer afer | reverse complement strand
ATATAAAATGTTATTCCGTATAACTCTTAGCTTCTCTTCCTTTCTCTTAAATGTTTCTTCTTATTTTTCTTCATAGAGAGTGGTGCCAAGGGATTTGTCTTCTAGTTAGGAAATGTGTTCTTCAGCCAGTTCTAGTCTACTCTTTTATCCTTCCACCATGTTATATATCTCCATAATTTTTGTGTTCATCTTCTGGATTTCTAATTGCTGTTTTTGTATGAGTTCTAATTGGGTATTTATTTTGTTATTTTGTTCTTCAATGATTTTCCTTAATTCTTCCAGGGTACTGTCGGTCTTCTCATTGTTTCTATTTATGGTTTCCTTGAGCTCTTGAAGGGTCCTGTGTATATACCTTCTGAATGCCTTCTGAGATAGTTCTATTGCTCATTTTTCCTCTAAGACACAGAATTCTTTACTCTGGACTTTTGTTTCTATTATCTTTTTTGTTTATTTGTTTGTTTGATTTCAGGTTTTTGGTTGTTTCCTAGACATTTTGAAGTTGTTGTCTTTAATTGTTAGGTATGTATTGATTTGTTTCACTCTGATTTTATGTTTTATTACATCTGGGAGGATGTACAGGTGTACTTCTTGGATTATTAATTCAGCTATATTGGGTTGCTTTCAGTTCTCTCGGTGTTGTTGTAATCACTGGTGAGGAAGCTGGTACAGTTCTCTGTTCATTGTGAATAGGATTTTGTGTTAGGACAAACAGGTGTTGTCCATAGTCTGTTGCTGATCCTGTGGCACAGGAGCTAGTGGTGTTACCAGTCTATTCAGTGAGGTGTTCTGTGTAGCAGCTACAGTTGCCTAGTGAAAACTTGATATGTTCCTCCTATTGAACAAAGCAGAGGAGAAAAGTAAAGAAAGTGAAAACAAACAAACAGAAACAAACAAAAATGCCAAAAGTCAACCCCAGAATAGACAGGCAGATGGAGTTTTTCCACATTTGGGGTGTGATAATTCAGTAAGCAATGCAAGCATGAGCAGGGCAGTCTAAGTCCTTTTGGGATCACCTGCTGAAGATTACACTCAGCTGTCAATCAGTCTCATGGTCCAAATCTTGGAATTGCCCAAAGGAAAGAGTGCTACTTCTCTCTGGGTGGACTGACAAACCTCAAAATCCCAGTACACAGATTCAATCTGAACCATAAAGGGTTTCTAGGAAATGGGCCCAAGCCCACTGTTATGCACCTACTCTGGAACTCCACCTATTCAGGAGGCACTTCTACTCCCTTTCTCCCACTCTGCTCCAGACTCTGTGGCAGCCCAAGCCAAGAGGGAGGGCAAGTTCTGACCATTTCCCAGTAAGATCATCACTCTCCCTCAAAGCCCCAGCTCACCTCAAATAACTTCCCATGTGGCTATTCTGAACCCCCAGTGCCCTTGGGTTCCGTGATTTTTTCCCCCTACTTTTTCTCTCTCTTCCTTCCTCCTCAACCTCTTTTGTATTTCTAAAGATTCCTCTCGGTCTCCTCAGGCTGAGTGGGCCTGCCTATTTTTCTCAGTCACTTACAATGCTCTCTTTCTTTGCCTTCACTGGGTCTAATACTTTTTCTTCTCTTTAGTTGTTCATAAATCCAGTATCATTATTTTTATCTGCTTAACCTAATTGCTCTGAGTCTCAGTTGGAAGAGGGAGTGATAATACAGATTATCTGTATGACTCCATCTTCACACCACTCACTCCATATTAATTATAATTTCAAAGGTTTACAAAATTAATTTGAAATTTTAGAATGACTGAAACTGTCAGAACTTTTTAATTATTCTGTTTAAAATATTGATGAACATGTGATGACATTTTGTGGTAAACATAGTGTCAAAAAGCATCAATAGTTTTAATTCTAAAAGATTATATATAAATTAGTAAAAAAAAAAAAAAAACTAGGCAATTCACAACAGGCTTATATACATGTTCAGTAAGAACATGAACAAACTGAGTGAAGCAGAGATATAACTTTTTAGCTTTCAAGTTACTTAGGGAGAATGCTGTGCTTCATTCTTCAATACTTATGTAAACCTGCCTGTTGATGTAAGGAGGCTAAGCCAGGGATCTGGTTACATCTACATGCACTCAAACAACCAACTCTTAAACTGTGTAAACATTCCTAGGAGGAAAAATCCAAAGCTCAGAACATGTGATAAATTCTTTGGTGAACAAGTCCCTTTACTCTGGAATCCCAGATAACAAGGTAGATCACAAAATGTTCGTAATGAATGAGAAAGCATTTTTTAAGAAGAATTGTGAGATTAAGAGTCTTGCAGTTTCTAAACCTAGCAGAGGCCAGAAAAATAGGCATAAACAGCTTTTGTGCATGTTTATTGTTATTTTTTTCTTTTAAAATTTCTGGCAGCCTCAGTTAGTATACATCCCAAACATAAAGTGATCTCTATTCTCCAACTCCTCTAATCAGCCTGCTGCCCACAATACCACCAAAGAATGAATTAAAGGGACAAAATGAAAAAAAAAAAAAAAAAAAGTCATACAAATTCAGGAAACAGTGCTGAATTAGAGCAGTGTTAGCCCAACTGATCGATGGCAGGTATAAATCCATACACTTGAGCCAGAGGGGGCTTTTAGGAGTACTTTCATAAAAACCTATAGCTTCTATGTATTTGCACACTTATGAAATCTGAATATAATGTACCATCACTTGGTGCAGCAAGAGGAGGAGTTGAAGCAGCTGGATATATGTCAGTGAATTCTCTCATTACAGTAAGAGAAAACAATAGGACTGTGCAATAGCACTGTCATGTACTGTTGAGTTATGACAAGGATTTTGCAAGATATTTGAAAGAAAGTGAAGATTTTCTAAAAAATAATTGTTTTTTTTTAACATATAAATTGAACTTCGAGTCAGAACACATACAATTTGATAACAACCCATATATAAAGTTATGTTGTCCAGGCTTACAATGGCATGAGAAAGAACATTATGACACAGAAAATATAAGTTAATTATTGATGTCCTGAAAAAAATCAAGCTAACATTTCTTAATAATAAGCTATTAGAAATTAAAATTATGATTCCACTATATATTTATATATATATATTATATGTGTATACACAAACACACACACATCAACAAACCAAAAGAGTAACAGTTTGAACTCAACCAAAGATTACAGCCTAGAAAACCCTATGGGAAGTTTTTCTTTGTCACATGGGTTCCCTATGAGTTGAAATCAATGCAATGGCACCTAAAAAATAAGTATATTCAACTTATATAATTATGACTGACTACAGAGAATTAGATACAATTCTTATATTTAATGCATATTCAGCCATTCACATACTCTTTTTAGGTATGTTTATTATATCCTTCATGAATCTACATAAAAAGCTATGCCAATTCTAGGAATAATGGTAATAATCACAGTCCTTCTTCTCTCAAAAGCCTCTTTCCATTCTGGTCTCCCTCTATTATTTTATTTAGAATTTCCTGAATATGCCATCTATCACATTTCTTGGAGGCAACACATCTTATGAATTAAAAACAAAGTCCCTCATCATGAAGGTCTTCAAAATCTTTGAAGTAATGACTGGTAGCATCTAAGCCTATGGTTTCTTCTACCTGTTTAATTTAAATTACTAATAAATCCAAGGCAGGTGTTAGTCTGTGTGTGGAGCACCCTGGGGGAAGGTAAGAGTAAGCCAGCCTGGGCACAGTGGAAGATAGGTGCTTGTGTGTGTGGAGTACCCTGGAAGCACGCCATGTAAGGGAGTAGGTCACAGGGGACCAGGAAATGAGTGGAAAAGTTTGGAACAACTGAAGGCAGACAAACTTGTCTCTCAGGTTGTTGTATTGTGGTGGCTTGAGTATTGCTATGAGGCTGGATGCTTTGCCATTGGTGTTTCAAATGTCAGCAGAGTTACCCATGGTGGACAGGTATCAGTGGAGCTTCCAGAGGAAGACAGACTTGGAAGAAAGAAGAAGGAACAAGCCATCCACTTCTCAAATAATTCCCCAGTGAAAGTCTTATGAATAGCAGTGAAACAATGTCTAGTATATTACTAGAAAACTTTATGAATAGTCCTGAAATATTGTCCAATATATTGCCAGAAGATGAGCCCCCCTCAGGTTGGAAGACACTCAAAATACAACTGCAAGAGATGACTTGCCAAAGTAGGACCATGCTTAATGAAGTGGATACTATAGAGCGTTCAGTACCTCCTTTTTCTGCAGAACCTCCATTAGATGTAGAACACTTCAAGATGATAACAGCTACAAACACCCATTGATAATCAGAAAATAGAATGTATGAAGTATGAATTTAGGAAAATTGGAAGCTGTCAAAAATGAAATGTAATGCATAAAGATCAATATCCTAGGCATTAGTGTGATGAAATATACTGGATTTGGCCATTTTAAATCAGACAATCACATGGTCTACTATACCAGGAATGACAAATTGAAGAATAGAGTGGTATTCATCATCACAAATTCATTAAGATCTGTCCTGAAGTACAATGCTGTCAGTGATAGAATGAAATCTATATCTCTACAAGGAAGACCAGTCAACAATACTGTTATTCAAATTACACACCAACCACCAAAGTAAAAAATGAGGAAATTGAAGATTTTTACCAACTTTATAATCAAGATGTGTTAATTATCACTGGTGATTGGAATGCATAAGTTGGAAACAAAGAAGAATCACTGGCAGTTGGAAAATATAGCCTTGATGATAGAAATAATGCTGCAGATCAAATGATAGAATTTTGCAAGACCAATGACTAATTCATTGCAAATACCTTTTTTTTTCAACAATACAAATGATGTCTATACATGTGGACTTCACTAAATGGAGTGACACAGGAATCAGATTGACTACATCTGTGGCAAGAGGCAATGGAGAAGCTCAATATCTTCAGCCAAAACAATGTTTGTAGCTGACCATGAAACAGACCATTTTATCATATACAATTTCAAGTAGAAGCTGAAGACAAAAAAAAATAAAAATTAAAAAAAAAAAAAAAACACTCACTGCTGTTGAGTTGGATTTGATTCATAGCAACCCCTCCTTGAGTTTCTGAGGTGTTATCACTACAGTAGTAGATCCCCCAATCTTCCTTCCAAGCAGTGGCTGGTGGGTTTAAATAGCCAGCCTTCTGGTTAACAGTCAAATGCCTTAGGTAGCATGCTATCAGATCTCCTAAAAAACCTTGATTATATCCTTCCTAAATTTAGAGATCATCTTAAGAATAGATTTGATGCCTTGAACTCCAATGACCGAAAAAAAAAAAAAAAAAAAAATTGTGGGATGACATCAAGAATACCATCCCTGAAGAAAGAAAAGATCATTGAAGAAACAGAAAAGGAAGAAAAGACAAAAATTGATGGCAGAAGAGACTTTGAAAGTTGCTCTTGAATGGAGAGTAGCTAAAGAAAATGGAAGAAATGACAAGATAAAAGAACTGAACAGAATATTTCAAAAAGCAGCTTGAGAAGACAAAGTCAATTACTATAATGAAATGTGGAAAGACCTGGACTTAGAAAACCAAAAGGGAAGGATATGCTCAGCATTTTTCAAGCTGAAAGAACTGAGGAAAAAAATTAAACCTAGATTTACAATATTGAAAGATTCTGTAGGCAATTATTGAATGATCATGAAACATCAAAAACAGATTGAAAGAATACACAGAGTCACTGTACCAAAAAGAACTGGACAATGTTCATCCATTTCAGGAGGTGGCATATGATCAAGAACCAATGGATTGAAGGATGATGTCCAAGCTGCTCTGATTACACTTCAATATAAAGAAAACAAAAATCCTCACAAATGGAGCAATAAGCAGCATCATGATAGATGGAAAAAAGATTGAAGTTGTCAAAGACTTCATATTATTGGTTGTACAATCAACAGCAATGGAAACGTCAGTCAAAACATCAGAAGACATATTGCATTGGGTAAATTTGCTGCAAAAAAACTCTTTCAAATGCTGAAGAACAAAGATGTCTCCTTGAAGACTAAGGTTCACCCAAGCCAAGGTATTTTCAATCATCTCATATACTTGTGAGAGCTGAACAGTGAATAAGGAAGATGGAAGAAGAATTGATGCATTTGAGTTATGGTGTTGGTGAACTTACCGTGGACTGCTAAAAGAACTAAAGAAACTAAAAACTAAGAAATCCGTCCTGGAAGAATTGCAGCTAGATTGCTTCTTGGGAACTAGAATGAATGGCCTTACGTTATGTAAAACATAGTTGGATATATGTGACCACTTGACTTTTGATTTCTATACTCAGGATTCTCTAAGTTTACAAAGAAAACAATACAGCCTCAGAGACAATCCATTTTCAGATTTATGACAATGGATCTTAGTGTTCTCAACTTTGATGAGCAATCTTATGAAAGCTCATCTGGAAACTCCTTTCATATCCTGCAGATAGTATTCTGAATCTTTCCACACTCTTCATATCCAAATCCATTCCCATGCCCTCACAGTCAGCAGATCATGGAAAATAGAAAGATGTAAAGAATCCTCTACCTACAATCTGATCAAGTTAATTATAAAACTACAGGAATTAAAAATTTATACAAAGATTAGGAATAGACAGATACATTGAATTTAGTACAAAATTCAAAGTAGAACCAAATATGTTGTTGTTGTTGTTATGTGCCGTCCAGTCAGCCCTGACTCATAGCGACCCATCCTTGGGTTTCTGAGGCAGTATCACTACGGAAGTAGGATTGCCCAACCTTCCTTCCGAGGAGTGGCTGGTGGGTTTGAACTGCCAGCCATCTGGTTAGCAGGCAAGTGTCTTAGCCACTAAGCTACCAGAGCTCCTAGAACCAAATATATACAAATTTAAATAATGAAGGTGGCATTTTATATAGTGGGTGCATGAATTGGTTATTTAAGCAATGCATAGTGTGAGAACAATTGACTAGCTAAATGTTCCCATGCCGCACTTGGGCCTATATCCAAATATGGGTACATGAATGTAAGTTACCTATTGAATGTAAATCTCCAGGAATCAACATACTATCATTCTCAGAAAAATACTGCCTAAATCGGGTATCCAGGATATTAACTATTTTAATACTTTTGCCTGAACTTCTCTAATATGATTGCATTGCATTTTATAAACTCTTCCACTTCAGAAACATTTCCAAATTTCTTGTATAGAGATTTTTTCCCTCCCAGAGTTAACAATGAGGCATATAATTTTCCACAGTATTATTTTTCATTTTGTTTTATAAACTTTTTCTATCCATGTCAGGAATTCCTTTGAGTGCAAAGTGTGTGTTGTTTCATATTTATATGAATGTCTTATCCACTGTATGTTAGGGGTTAGCTATGTACTAATTTAGAATCGGTGTCCTTGGGTAGTAGAAATAGTTAACTTGGTAGGCTGCTAATTGAAAGCTTGGTGATTTGAGTTCACTCAGCGCCACCTCTGAAGAAAGGCCAAGAGATGTACTTCAGAAAATTCAGCCATTGAATACCTGATCAAGCAGAGTTCTACTTTGACACACATGGGAACACCTTGAACAGAATTGACTCAAGGGTAGCTGGAAAACAAATAATTTTGAATTAGAAATCTTTCATCCTAAACCTATTTATTGAGTGTCTACTATGAATATAGAGTATGGTGTAAGTTACGATAGACAGAGTGATGATCAATCAATACAGCTTCTGTCCTCAAGTAGTTCCATAAGACAGTGGATGAGGCAGTATGCCCTGCAAGAGAATTTATTATAAAAGAAGAATATGGAGTCACTAAGCCTAAAAAACAGAGCAATTAGGAATGATTTAATAACAGAATGTGATTATATTGAGGCTAGAAAAGGAGATGTATTAAACAACTCTCTGTCTGTCTGAAGACCTAAAGACACTATTAAGCTCTTTATGAAGAATGTTTCTATAAATAGTTGTTATATATTTATTTTTTTAAAAATTAACAGACAGCTTAAGAGAGGCTGTAGAATGTTATTTTAGAATAAGAATGAATCTACTGTCTATTTTTTTCCTGCACATTACTTAGGCATAATTATGAATTGACGCATAATTATTTTTATTATGTGCTTGAAAATACGTTCAAAGTGATATCAAGTTGGCTTATTCTAGATCTACTAATATTTCTTGAAAATAAATAATAGCACATATTGTAAGTCTCCTTGTATAGATATATTTATGGAAGTATAAAGTTGACCTTATACAGCCAAAAGCATTCAAATATTCCTGTTCAGTTATTATACTAGAGATAACTGGAAAATATCAATTTTATTCCTGAGGATTATGCATACTGTCTGTAATGCAGAGTCATGCTTCAACAAACTAGATGAATTCAGACCTTTAGAAGTTATGACATTTGCATATAAATTTAAACTCTGCCCCTGAGCTACAAGAGCAAATTAATAATCCAATTTAAATATTTGAAAGGTATGTCTTATAAGAAATATGGTATTGGAAGATATTGTAGAAACATAGTAGGAAAGATGTTCTTCCTAATAACATTTTATTTTACTACAACAACAAAATAAGTTATGTGGAGTACATGCAATTTGTATAAGAGATCTAAAATACATATTCCTAATAAGAAAATATCCTAAGCTATAAGCCATTCCCTCATCGACAATTAAGGTTAATTAATAAATTTAGTTATAAAATAGGAGAATGATTCTATTTTAAAGAAAAAATCAGAAAAAAAGCAAAAGGTAAATAATAAAAAAGACTAGTAGCAGTGACTTTTATGTAGGAAATTAAAAAAAAATGTACAATTTTAATTTTGTAGAGATCTTGCTGGCTGAGTAAGTTAAAGCTGATTGTTCATACAGAACAAGACAGACAATAAACCTCCAAAGGTACCTTATTATCCTGAAATTACAGTTTTCTCAAAATCAATCTAGTTGCATATAAGAAAATGGCATGCAGTTCCATTGGTAATATTCAAATATATATAAATGAATATGTTGATGTCATGTATATGTGATAAGACATAGTTAACTTATATAGATATGATATATATATATAAAATCAAAATAGGAGCTCTGGTAGCATAGTGCCTAAGGCACTTGACTGCTCACCAGAAAGCTGGCGGTTCAAACCCACCAGCCACTCCTCGGAAGGAAGGTTGGGCAATCCTACTTCCGTAGTGATACTGCCTCAGAAACCCAAGGAGGGGTCGCTATGAGTCAGGGCTGACTTGACGGCAAACAACAACAACAACATAGAAATTTAGTTCATTCAATCACTGAGCCAGTGAAGGAACTCATGTCTTGGTTGTTTCACTTTTATCATCCCCAATAGTGCACAAAACTATATCAATCAACAATGATGTTAGAATAACACTTGTTTGTTAATTTAGACCATACGTTTGCTATAGAGTTAGAGACACAAGAGTTTGACAAAAGTAATTGAAAGTATTCTCTGAGAACTACGCAGCTAAACTGAATAAGCAATATATGTATCTATATAAAATTTATAAATTTTGTGCTATATATTATTTATATTAGTAAAATTATATAATAAATACCAAATACCAAACTCAGTGCCATCTAGTCAGATCCAACTCATAGTGACCCTCCTTGAGTTTCTGAGGTGGTATCACTACAGAAATAGATTGCCCAATCTTGCTTCCAAGGAGTGACTGGTGGGTTTGAACCACCAGCTTTTGGTTAATAGTCAAATGCCTTAGACATTATGCCACCAGAGTTCCTTATATAATAAATACACACAATTTTTTTTTAAAAAAACTGATTGTTAAACATTTATCATCACACTACTTTATGAAATGCTAAAATGTTATACTTTAGCAATTTATCTTAGTCTCCACAGTTCAGACAAGTGCATTGATTATTATTTATACATATTTCTATCTTTCTGAACAATTGATGATAGCTCTCAAATGAGGAATTTTAAAAAAAGGAAAATACTAATACAATACTACAGTAAAAATCCTTATTTCAATTAGGTATATGATGAGGTGTTGTGGTTCTCTTTTGCTGCTCTAACAGAAAAATACTACAAGTGGACAACTTTAACAAAGAGAAGTTCATTCTCTTACAATTTAAGAGGCTAGAACTCCCAGTTCAAAGTGACAGCTCTAGGGGCTGGGTGAAGACCCTTAGAACTTGCCTTCAGCTCTGTCACTTGCTCCTGACTCACTGGAACTGGAGGTGTCTCAACTCAGACAGCTTCTGGCTGCTAAAGCTGACAAACCCAAGGTGGACAAGTAAAATGGAACAGTCCCAAGATTATCAAACAACAAAGCAGACCACTAGTTCAAGTCTAGAAACAGTGCCAAGGTCAGCAGGCAATATGGAAAGCTGCTGAATGAATATCTGGTTACATGCTGGGTGCAAACATATCAAAATCTCAAGATCTTTCTCAAGGTTTATTCTTAGATCCTGGAAGCAAACCATGTCCCTATGACAGCTACTTGGCTGCTCATAGCAGATTCCCATCAACCATGGAGTTAATTAGCAGTGTCATCATGGGGAATGATTATATGCAGCTCTAAAGACACTGAAAACCAAGCCCAGCCAAACTGACACATAACTTTAACTACCACCTGAAGCCTGAAGTATGAAAACAAATTCAATTTCCAGAAGATCTGTGCATTTTTGGACAATTTTGTGGCACTGATCTCTTTTGCAATATTCCTGTTACAATTAGCAGAAAACAACAAGAGAGTAGATGTTGAAAAAGCACAATCATGCTGCATAACACCTGCTCAGGCAACATGTGACTACATATATGTCCATGGTCCTAATGCCTATAAAATTTTTAAAGTAAAAATACATTAAATTATTCTTAATAACAAAAGAGTATGGTTTTGCAACATACAATGACAATTTTTTTTTTATATCATACTATTATGTGAGAGATGTTTTAGTCTATCTGAAAGTGTTTCCTTAAATATTGCATGCATAGAATTATACACTATATACAATGTACTAAGACAAACATTTGACTGATGTTAGATATGAACTGTACCTAACTTTTCCAATTTATGTACAAATTCAACTTAAAGACAAACTTAAGAGCAAAACTTGTTAATAATCTTGAAACTGACAGTATATAATATGGTGTTTGCACAATGTCCCCATCATGTCCATTATTTCACGGAATGTCTTGTGGATGTTAAGTAACATCTGACTGTATTGATAACGTTCAATGATTTATCAAAGCCCATAAAACATGTCCATTATTGAAAAGGTCATAGAAACCCATATTTGGTAGGCAGTGCACTACTAAATGTTTTCTAAAAAGAAATTTTTCAAGGAAGGAAGATGCTATGTGGCTTCTATCTATGTCTACTTTCCATCTTGTGTCAGAGAATTAGGCCTCACATTGTAACAAATGGTTCAAACCCACCAGCCACTCCTCAGAAGGAATATTGGGAAATCTACTTCCATAGTGATACTGCCTCAGAAACCCAAGAAGGGGATACTATAGGTCAGTTCCAACAAAATGGCACACTACAACATCAAGAATATTGTAACAAAAAGCATCAAATTTATCACCTAGAGAGTTGTTTCCAAATATAGCCTACCAAATGACCTCATTGTCTACATCCTTTCAGAAGACTATGGCTTCTGGTAACATACTATTTCAAATACAAAAAAAGGGACAGAATGTACTATATCAAATAGTGATATATAGAATAAGATCTAGAACACAAAATATGTTAAGCCTTTCAGGCACAATTGTTGGCGAAGACAGTAATGCAGGCAATTTAATACGGTCATAAACAGACAACAACCCTTGACAGTCATAGAAAAAATTAGAATGAAAAAATGGTAGTAAGAAGGAAGGTTGCGGCAAGATGGTGGACTAGGCAGAAGGATTGCACAGACCCTCTTCAACAAAGAAAAGGGAAACCAATTAACACAGACACAGAAGATAATCTTGGATCCCT
>NW_006921664.1:99666-101005 GCF_000298275.1 Orycteropus afer afer | reverse complement strand
GAGGGGAGCTGCTGCACTGTAAATTTTGGTCAATGACAGGAGACAAAGTATATGTGAACTGCTGTATGAAAAGTGAATTTACTCTGTAAATCTTCACCCAAATCCTAATAAAGAAAAAAAAAAATGGTAGTAAGAAGAAGATATATTAAAGAAATTCTTAGGACACAAATTGCGTTCATGGTTAAAAAAAAAAAAAAATCAACAAAAGTTGCAACCAAAGGGGTTTGAAAATATAAAATAAATCAAAATTTGAAAAGTGAGGAAAATAAAATAAGAAAAATAAAAGTAATGATGTTTTAAACAGAAAATTGAAACATGGTGGCAATAAATGACCAAATAACATACTATGTAAAAATAGTAATATATGAAAAGTTAAAATATTGAAAGAAAGAAAAAAATAGTGTATATGAAAATATCTCAATTTGTCAACACTTAAAAAATAACACTTTGTAAATCTCTGTGCTTTCAGATTTTAATTTTCTGCAATAATTTTACATAAAAATATTAATAGCCAAACTTATCTCAAATTGTTGGAAAACATTGAACAGATAAAAAAAAAAAGATGGCTATAAAATTGTCTCACAAGTCAGTTCTTTAACAGTTGTCATTTCTATATACTTTCCATTAAAATAAATTATAGTTGATTTGTTTGGATTTTATGGACAGAAAAAATATTCCAAGTCATTTTAAAAGAATGGTATAGTTCTGATAGTCACAAATGAGGAAGACAAAAAAACAAAACAAAACAAAACAAAAAAGAACATGAAAGAACATGATAGCTCCCAATCATAATATAAAATATATTACACTAAAAGATTTCATATATAAATTATTTATAAACCATGATTAGTAAAAATTTTTATATACAATATTATGTATATAATGTAATCACCTGCATGAAGAGATCTCTTGTCTGATGACTCACCCATGCACTTGGGAATTGCCAGACTCTACAACCAAGTGAGCCATTTCCTTGAGAAAAAATCTCTATATATATACATATGTTAGCTTCCCTAGCTGTGCTTCTCTAGAAAACCCAGCCCAAGAAATTTGGTACCAGGGGTGTTTTATACAAATAAAAATTGTAAAGATCAGTTTTCTAACTTGGTTTTCAGACTGGCAATTTATAAATGCAGGCACTGATGATTCTGCCTTGAGTTTTAAATAAAGCACTGTTAATCCAAAGGAGCTCTGGTGGCATAGTGCTTAAGGCATTTGACTGTTAACCAGAAGGTTGGCAGTTCAAAACAATCAGCCACACCTTAGAAGGAAGACTGGGCAATCTATTTCTGTAAATATTTGCCATCTAAGAAAACCAAAGAGAGTTGCTATGAGTCAG
>NW_006921664.1:88264-99464 GCF_000298275.1 Orycteropus afer afer | reverse complement strand
ATAATTGCCAATAGATCAAATATTTGTGAGAAACAAGGCTTTTGGTGATTGCATATTAGATATTTTTCTACAATCTTGTCAAAATGAGAAGCATAGGATGCTGGTTGGTTTGTTCTACTTTCATTAGACAAAGTGATGAAAGTAAGAGATGAGCTCAGGGTTTCAGAGTCACCAATGAATCACTGCATACAAGACCTGAAAGTTTCCTCTTCTAACTGGAGATAAAGCCTTATTTCTTATAGTTACAGAGCTGATATTTCCAAAAACCAAACCCAAAGTGCTATCCTAAGTATGGCTGAATTACAATGCCAGTAGAATTCCCAACCTCATATGGAGTCTGAAGTGAAACTGAGAGCATTGATTAGAAAGACAAGATCATGAAACAGGATGGGGAGATGGAGATGTAGGAACAATCAGTAAGATGGTGCCATAGAGTCTCTTAAATTCTGTTGAATCACCCCTAAAAACACCACACAAACCTGAGATTAATCCATCTTACTCTGCTAAGCTATTATCAGTAAAATTATTATCCCTTTTATCCCCAAGTGATGATATTACTTTAGCTGTGCCTGCTCAGATGGTGTCTGGAGAATATTCTGGGGCATCACCTGATGCAGATGCTTTTTAAGACATTGATGAATATTCAAGACACACCCCCAACACCCATGTTTTCTTCTTGACCTATAGCTAGAGTTACTTCTCAGTAACCTCCAAAATGTATGTAGAAAAATGAAGTAGAAAATATGACCCAAAAAGAGGAATGCTACAGTTAAAAATAACTGCTTGATTTTTCTAATGCATACAAATAGAAACCTGGAGAATTTATGCAGGAATGTGTGTTAAGGTTATGGGATAATGCTGCAAGGCATATGAAGATGGATCAGTCTGAAATTATTGATTTGGTCCCACTAAGCACAGACTAGGAGCTCTGGTAGCATAATGGCAAAGACACTTGCCTGCTAACCAGACAGCTGGCGGTTCAAACCCACCAGCCACTCCTCGGAAGGAAGGTTGGGCAATCCTACTTCCGTAGTGATACTGCCTCGGAAACCCAAGGAGGGGTCGCTATGAGTCGGGGCCGACTCGACAGCACATAACAACAACAACAACAAGCACAGACTATTCATTCAATGTTTCAGCTTGAGAGGTTAGGAAAAGGATCTAATAGTTTATTTGCTTAATTGAAGCATGGGTTATACAGTGCTTATTCTAATTCAAGTTGAAGTACTAGACATGTCTTAGTATACTGTAGAAGAAGGTATCCAAAAACTTAAGGAAATTGGCATGGTAGAGTGGATTAATTAGGTTAGAACAGCTAAGGCAGACAAACTTGTCTGTCAGTTTGTTCTACTGTGGTGGTGTGTTGCTGTGAGGCTTGAGGCAGTGCCACCAGTGTCTCAAATCCAGTAGGGTTGCATGTGGTTCACAGGTTTCAACAGCTTACAGACTGAGACACACTAAGAAGAGAGAGGAGGTCATCCCTTCTTCAAATAATTGGCCAGGGAAAACCTTACCAATAGCACAGAAACATTGTCTAAAACATTTCTTGCAACTTTATGAATAGCCCGGAAACATTGTCTGATACAGTGCAGGAAGATAAGCCATTAGGTTGGAAGGCTCTCAAAATAAGACCGGGAAAGAGCCAGCCTTAATGACATAGAAAAGGTAAAGCTTTTGAGACCTCCATTTGCTGATGTGGCACAACTCAAATTGAGGAGAAATAGCTTCAACCATCTATTATTAATTGGCACTTGGAATGTATGAAACTAGGAAAATTGAAAGTTGTCAAAAATGAAATGGAGCACACAAAGATTGATATCCTAGGCATTACTGAGCTGAAATGGACTGGTTTTTGCCATTTTGAATCAGACCACCATGTGGTCTACTATGCTGGGAATGACAATTTGAAGAGGAATGGTGTGGCATTCATCATCACAAAGGATGTTTCAAGATCCATCCTGAAGTACAATGCTGTCAGTGATAGGATAATATCCATATGCCTTCAAGGAAGACCAGTTAATACAACTATTATTCAAATTTATGCACTGACTACCAAATTCAAAGATGAGGGAACTGAAGATTTTTATCAGCTTCTGCAGTCTGAAATCAATGCAATCAAGACATGCTAATTATCACTGGCGATGGAATGCAAAATTTGGAAACAAAGAAGAATCACAGTTGGAAAATTTGGCCTTGGTGACAAAAATGATGCTGGAAATTACATGATAGAATTTTTCAAGACCAATGACTTATTCATTGCAAATACCTTTTTGCAACAACACAAACGGGGGCTATACAGGTGGACTTCACCAGATGAAATACACAGAAATCAGATTGACTACATATGTGGCAAGAAGAGATGGAAAAGCTCAGTATCTTCAGCCAAAACCAGATCAGAAGCTGATTGTGGAACAGACCATAAATTTCTCATCTGCAAGTTCAACTTTAAGTTGAAAACAATTAACACAAGTCCATGAGAGCCAAAATATGAACTTGAATATATCCCTCCTAAATTTAGAGACCATGTAAGGAATAGATTTGATGCATTTAACACCAATTACCAAAAACCAGAAGAATTGTGAGATGACATCAAGAACATTATCCATGAAGAAAGAAAGAGGTCACTAGAAAGACTGGAAAAGAGGAAAAGACCATACTTGATGACAGAAGAGACTCTGAAACTTGCCCTTGAGTGAAGAGTAGCTAAAGCAAATGGAAGAAATGACAAGATAAAAGAGCTTAACTAAAGATTTCAAAGAGCAGCTCAAGCAGACAAAGCCAATTCCTGTAATGAAATGTGCAAAGGCTTGGAGTTAGAAAACCAAAACAATAGCCTTGAATGCATGTGAGAGCTGGACAATGAATAAGGAAGACCAAAGAAGAATTGATGCTTTTGAGTTGTGGTGCTTGCAAAGAATCCTGAAAATACCATGGACTTCTAAAAGAACTAACATATCTGTCCTGGAGGAAGTGCAGCCAGAATACTCTTTGCAAGCGAGAATGGCCAAACTTCTCACCTACTTTGGTCATGTTGTCAGAAGGGACCATTCCCTGGAGAACAATGTTATGCTTGGTAAGATGGAGGGTCAACGAAAGAAGGGAAGGCTCTCAATGAGATGGATTGACACAGTGGCTGTGATGATAGGCTCAAGTATAGCAAGGATCATGGAGCTGGCACAGGACTGGGTGGTGTTTCATTCTGCTGTGCATAGGGTCATATGAGTTGGACACAACTCAAAGGCACCTAGAAACAACAATAATATTAGGTTAGAACCTTAGGTCCATATATGAAGTGGCCAGAGGACACATCTTTTACCATAACCAGGAACAAATTTGTACAGAAAGACCCAACATCATTAAAGATGGTTGTGATTACTATTTTATGGCAGTCAGATTTGACAATGGACCTCCCCTAATTGAATTAATTCACCTATATATAATGGGGTTGATTGGATCAAGTGCTGATAAGGGCCGAGTGTATAATGAGGCTAATTGGTTCAGTGCTGATGAAGGCAAAGTGTATTATGAGCTTATTGGACCCAGCACTGGTAAGGGCCAAGGGGCAACACTTAATCAACAAAGGTAGATATGGTTACTGTGATGGACAACAGAGTCAAAGCAGTAATCAGTATATACTAACTTGAATCATCAGAATAAAGAGTACTAGCCCTTAATCAATTCCCAGACTTCATCAAGTTAACAGGCCCAGAAAGCCTTAATCAAGGGGAAGCCAATTCTGCTTGTGGAAGGACCCTAATTCATCGTCAAAAATATATACTGTTAATCTTTATCCTATCCTTCCCCAAGATCTATGGTCTTTGATGAGAGTAACTGGACACTGTCTCTGAATTGACATTAATTCCATGAGATAGAAAACATCACTATGGCCCATCAGTCAGACAGGGGCATATGGAGGTAAGGTTATTAATGGAGTCTTAGCTAAGGTACATCTACAGTGGGTGTAATGGTTCCATGAACCCATTCTGTTGTGATTTCCCAAGTTTTAGAACACTTATTTGGAATAGACATACTCAGCAACTGGCTGAACTCCAACATTGGATCCCTGACATGTAAAGTAAGTGCTGTAATGTTAGGAAATGCCAAGTGGAAGCCATTATAACTACCCAGACTTAGGAAAATAGTAAACCAAAAGCCATACCACATTCTGGCATAATTGCAAAGACTACTACAACCATTAAGGACTTGAAGGATACAGTGGTGGTGATCTCATCACATCCTCAATTAAGTCACTTATTTGGTCTGTGTGAAAAATGAATGGATCTTTGAGAATGGCATACTATAAACTTAGCCAGTTTTTTAATTCAATTACAGCTGCTGTTCAAGACATGGTTTAATGGCTTAAGTAAATTAATACATCTGGTACCTAATATGGGAGCTCTGATGGCATAGTGCCTAGGGCATTTGACTGTCTGACATGCAATTATTGACCTGGCCAATGTCTTTTTCCCAATCTCAGTTTTCAAGGATCACTAGAAGCATTTTGCCTTTAGCTGGCAAGGCCAGCAATACACTTCCATTGTCTTACTTTAGAGGTATATCGACTCTCCAGCACTACATAATAATTAGTCCACAGGGAAGCTGACCACTTTTCCCTTCTACAACATATCACAGTGGCCCATTATATAGATGCTATTATGTTGATTGGATCTAGTAAGAAAGAAGTATCAGTAACTCTACACTTATTGATAATACATTTACATGCTTATAGATGGGAAATTAATATAACAAAAATTCAGATGCCTACCATTTAGACCATCAACAGCTCATATGCATGTTCAAGTTGAAGTTGACAGTTAAAACAAGTCCACAAGAGCCAAAATATGGCCATGATTATATCCATCCTGAATTTAGAGATCATCTAAAGAATAGATTCGATGCATTGAACACCAGTGACTGAAAACCAGAGGAATTGTGGGATGACATCAAGAACATAATCCATGAAGAAAGCAAGAGGTAATTAAAAAGACAAGAAAGGAAGAATAGAACAAAATGGATGTCAGAAGAGACCCTGAAATTTGCCCTTGAATGGAGAGTAGCTAACACAAATAGAAGAAATAACAAGATAAATGAGCTTTACAGAAGAAATGAAAGAGCAGCTTGAGAAGACAAAGTCAATTATTATAATGAAGTATTCAAAGACTTGGAGTTAGAAAACCAAAAGGGAAGAACATGCTCAACATTTCTCAAGCTAAAAGAATTGAAGAAAAACTTAAGCCTCGAGTTGCAATGTTGAAAAGTTCTGTGGATAAATTATTGAATGATGCAGGAAACATCAAAGGAAAATGGAAGGAATACCCAGAGTCACTGGACCAAACAGAATTGGTCAGTGTTCCTCCCTTTCAGGAGATGACATATGATCAAGAACTAATGGTATTAAAGGAAGAAGTTAAGGGTACACTGAAAGAATTGGCAAAGAGCAAGGCTTCAGAAATTGACAAAATATGCATTGAGATGTTTCAACAAATGGATGCCACGCTGCAGGCACTCACTTGGCTATGCCAAGATATTTGGAAGACCTGGCCAACTGACTGGAAAAGATACATACTTCTACCCACTCCAAAGAAAGGTGATTCCACAGAATGTGGAAATTGTCTAACAATATCATTAATAACACACACAAGTAAAGTCTTACTGAAGATAATTCAAAAACGGGTGCAGCGGTATTTTGACAGAGAGTTTCCAGAAATGCAAGCTGGATTAAGAAGAGGATGTGGAATGAGGGATATCATTGCTGATGTCAGATGGACCTTAGCTGAAAGCAAAGAATATCAGAAAAATTTTTACTTGTGTTTTATTGACTATACAAAAGCATTTGATTGTATGGATAATAATAAATTATGGATAGCATTGAGAGAAATGGAAATTCCAAGACACTTGATTGTACTCATGAGGAACCTGTACACAGATCAGAAGGCTGTCATTTGAACAGAACAAGGAGATACTGAGTTGTTTAAAATCTAGAAGGGAGTTTGTCAGGGTTGTATCCTTTCAGTATACTTATTTAATTAGTATGTTGAGCAAGTGTGATAATCAGAGCTGTCAACTTGGGTAGACCACAATTTTGTGTGGTTTAAGCAGTTGTGATGTGGCTATTCCCATGATGGGATCAGATGTATATGTTTTGAGCACCCAATCCATTGAAAGGGAGTTTCCCTAGGGGTGTGGCCTGCTTCCAGTATATTTATGGACATCATGGGAAAAGAGACACTCTTCTGTGGATCAAGATTCTGTTGTGCTGCCTACAACCGTCCATGAGTGAACAATCCACCATTTGGCCTGGAGATCTTGGATTCGTCATTTGTTGGAGTCAACATCCAGTATACTGCCTGACAATCTTGAGCTCCTCAGCCCCTGCAGCTGCGTGAGTCGGGAAAAGCCTCCAGCTTGATGTTTGATTCAAGAACTTTGGACTTGCCAGCTTCTATAAGTGTGTGAGCCAAGCTCAGACACCTTCTGGTTGCTAAGGGTGGCAAATCCAAGTTCATCAGGTAAAATGACACAATCCAAGATTGGTGGGCAAGACAGCAGGCCACTAGTGCAAGTGCAGGAACAATACCAAGATGGGCAGGCAACATACAGGCCAGATGAATTCTCAACCAAATATAGGATCGATATGTGCCAAAAAATTCAATATCTTTCTGAAAGCTTTTCTATACATACTACAAGCAGGCTACAACCTGAATATAACTCCTTTTCCCTGACTAATGTCTCACATGACTCAACAGCACATAACAACAACAAGGTCTCACAGCAGATTCCACCATGGAGGTGATTACAATCTCATCTTAGGGAATAACTACTTCTAGCTGCCAAGCTACTCAGAGTCATGGCTCTCCCAAGTTGGCACACAACCTTAATTATCACATTAGGCTTTAGTAGAGATTGAACACATAACCACGGGCCACCACATCACCATGTGGCCTGAACTGCCCATCATGAACTTGTGTTTTCTGACCCACAGCGTCATAAATTTAGATGTGTACAGAAGCACTCCTTCATTATATGGAAGTGGTATATACAAGACTGAGCTCAAGTAGAACCTGAAAGACTGTGGAAGTTACATGATGAAGTAGCCCAAATGGCCATACTCTCTATTTCTATCATATTACCTTCCTTCTCCAAATCCATATCTATGGCCTCATAGGGAGTTCATTATGATCAATTGACTGAAGAAGAGAAAGCTCATGCCTACTTTACAGGTGGTTCTGCACAATATTCAAACATCACTTTAAAGTGGAGAGTAGGAGCACTACAAACTCTTTCTGGAACCTTCTAAAAGGACAGTGTTGTTGGGAAATCTTCCCAATGGGTAGAATTTTGAGCAGTTCACCTAATTTTTCACTTTGCTTCAAAGGAGAAATGGCCAGATGTGGAATTGTATACTGACTCATGGTCTGTGCCCAGTGGTTGGACATGATGGTCTGGGACTTGGAGGGAAAATGATTAGAAAATTGGTGTTAAGGAAATATGGGGAAGAGGCATGAGATCAATCTCTCTGAATGGGCCAAAGAATTAGAACTATTTTTGTTTCATGGGAATGATCACCAAAAGGTGACCTTACCTCAAACCTCATTGCTGTTGAGTTGGATCCGACTCATAGTGACACTCCCTTGGGTTTCTGGGGCAGTATCACTATGTAAGTAGATTGGCCAATCTTCCATCTGAGGAGTGCTGATGGGTTTGAACTGCCAACATTTTGGTTAGCAGTCAAGTGCCTTAGACACTATGCCACCAGAGCTCCCAAAGGAAACCTTGGTAGAGGGTAATTTTACAATAAAAAGAATAGGAGGACATGTTCTGTAGAAACCAGTCATCCTCTTTCCCCTGCCACTCCTATCCCAATGGGGACATGAACAAAGTGGCCATGATGGAAGGGGTGGAGGTTATGCATGGGCTTAGCAACATGGACTTCCATTAAACAAGGCTGACCTTGTGACAGCCACTGCTGAGTGATCTATCTTCCAACAGCAGAGATGAGCAATAAGTCCTTGATATGGACCATTCCCTGGGGCTATCAGCTAGCAACCTGGGAGCAGCTGACTACATTAGATCACTTTTATCATGGAAAGGGCAATGTTTTGTTCTAATCAGAACAGACACTTACTCTTCATATGGATTTGCCTTGCCTACATATAATGCTTCTGCCAAAACTACCATCAGTGCACTTAGAAAATGTCTCATCTATTATCATGGTATCTAACACAGCCTCAGATCAAAGGACTCACTTCCCAGGAGATGAAGTTTGGCAGTGGACATATTTTCATGGAATTCACTGGTCTTACCATTGTCTCCATCATCCTGAAGCAGCCAGCTTGATATAACAATTGGACCTTCTAAAGATACAATTGCATCATACCTAGGTGGCAACACCTTACAGAGTTGGGACAATGATCTCCCGGATGCTGTTTATGCTCTAAATCAGAGTCCAATATATAGTACCGCCTCTCCAATAGCCAAGATTCATGTGGCCAGGAAACAAAGGATATAAATATAAGTGGCACAACTTACTGTTACCCCTATTGACCCATTCAGCAAATTTTTGCTTCTTGTCTTTTTGACTCTATACTCTGGTCAGAATGTCTTAACTCTGAAGATAGAAGCACTCTCATCTGATTCTTTTGACCTGGAAGTTAAGAATGCCACTTGACTATTTTGGGCCAGCCACTCATGCATCTGAATTCACAGGCTAAAAAGGGTGTTGCTGTCTTGGCTGGTGTGATTAATTTTGCTTACCAAGGGGAAATTTGAATGATATTACATAATGGAGGTAAAGAGGGGTATGGAATACAAAAGATTCCTTAAGATGTCTCTTAGTACTACCATGCCTTATGACTGAAGTCAATGGAAAGCTATAGCAGTGTAATTCTGACATGACTAGCAATGGCTCAGATCCTTCAGGAACAAAGATGTGACTCAACTTACCAGGCAAAGAACTATGGCTATGACCATTAGAAGAATGTAATTCTATATACGAGCTAAAGCCATGTGACCTGTTGAGGAAATTGAGTATTTCTTCCTTGTATGTATACCTCAATTTTTTTTTTTCACTTATCAAAGACAGATGTAAATGGGGCTAATAAATTTTCAATTGTGCATGTGTTAATTGTCAAGTATGATTTTTTTAATTGTCTTTATTTAGAGATTATATATAGGTTATGGAGATGTGTACAGATGCCAAGTTCAAAAGGTGTGGCCTGTGATGATTAAAATTATGTGTCATAATTCTCTTGGTTTGTCATTTATGATGTAGCCATCTTCTATGATGAGATCTGATATAATGTAAGCATCTCAATTATGAGGTCTTCCATGAGCAGCCAATCACTTGAAAGGGACTTTTTCTGGGGGGTGTGGCCTACATCAAATGCATATGGACATTCTAGGAAAGCTCTCTAGTTTTTCCTTTGTCTGGTTCCTACTTCCAGCTTCCATCACCTGACCTCAAGTCTTGGGACTTGAGCCAGCAGCCTGCTGTCTTACCTACCATTCTTGGATCTGTCACTCCTGGCAGCCCAGGAGTCAGTAACTGATGATTTTGGATCCAATGACCTCTATGGTACGTAAGCCGGAAGCCTGCTATCTGACCACCTGATCTTGGGTTAGTTAACATCTGCAACTACATGAGTCAGTAAAGCCTCCAGCCTGACATCTGAGCCATGGCTTTGGAATTTGCCAACCTCTACAACTGTGTGAGCCATTTTCTTGAGATATATCTCTGTGTATATATATATATATATATATATATATATATATATATATATATATATATATATATATATATATGTCTCATTGATTTAGCTTCTCTAGATAAACCAGTCTAAGACATTTAGTATAGTACATTTTCAACAGTATTCAATATAAAAATGCTAAAACACTGCAGCTTATACCAGGAAAAGCTTTAAGAAGATAGGGCTGTTCATTTCCATTATAATTATTGAATATTCTTCATGCAATTTAGCCATTAAAATAGGTTATGAGAGAATTAATTAAATATACTCATCAAAATTGAGCAAGCACCATTCTTATTTGTCAGTGGGAATATTTTATAACTAAAAAATCCAAGCAACATAATTACAATAATAATATATAGTTTTTTTTTTGTTGTTGTCCAGTCAATTTTGACTCATAGGGACCCTATATGATGGAGTATAACTGCCCCAAGGATCTTCTAGGCTATAATCTTTGTGGAAGCAGGTCGTCAAATCTTTATCCAGCAGCGCTCCTGGGTGCATTTAAACTGTCAACTTTAGGTTAGCAGATGAACATTTAACAATTGTCGATATCACCTCAACAATACCTAACAATAGAACATATAATCACTGACGTCAGGTCGGATCCAACTCATAGCAACCCTTCCTTGGGCTTTCAAGGCATTATCACTACAGAAGTAGATTGCCTAACCTTCCTTCCAAGGAGTGGCTGGTGGGTTTGAACCACCAGCCTTCTGGTTAGCAGTCAAATATTATAAATTTAGTGGATATTTCCAATTAGTTTTTCAGTGCTTTTGCATCCCTTTATTTTACCAATTGGGAATATCTTACAGTTCAAGATGTTCCACATAATTAATACATTGTATACCTCCTCTTTTTAAATTTAATCATTGTAATGATTATGTAGTGGTATCATATTGTGGTTAAAATTTTCATTTTTCTGAGGTCAACTAATCTTGAGAACCTTATCATATATGCACTGGTAATATAGTTATTTTATATTTTTCTGTTGTGAAATATCTTCTCCTTTATTCCTTGATTTTTCTACTAGATTCACTGACTTTTTCTTAATTTGTAGGATATTATATAAGGTATCGATAGGAATATTTTAACAGATATATGTACTGTATAAATATAATTATGTGGACATATCTAGCTATGATATTGCTGTATTGTATGGTAGGATTATGTTTAGCATTTTAAGAGACTGTCCAACTATCTTTAATACTGGCTTTATCATTTGGCATTCCCACCAGCAATGAATGAGATTTTCTGTTGCTGCACATCCTCACCAGCATTCGATGTTGTTAGTGTTTTCAATGTTACTCATTACATTTTTAGATAGATTTAATGCATTGAACACCAATGACCAAAAGCCAGATGAATTATGGGAAGATATCAAGAACATTATCCATGAAGAAAGCAAGAGATCACTAAAAAGACAAGAAAAGAAGAGAAGACCAAAGTGGATG
>NW_006921664.1:82863-84189 GCF_000298275.1 Orycteropus afer afer | reverse complement strand
TATATACCTAGGAATTGTTACAGAACATACAAATGCACTTGTAGAACATTATCTGCCAACCCTATTCATGGTCTTGGGCACACTCACCCCTTCATGGACATATCTAATAGTCCATCCTGTGAACCCATCTATCCTCCCATATATCAGTGTTTGCCTTCACTTACAAAAAAGTACTGGATGTGCGAAAGGGTTCATCTTTGCTGTCAGTACCTCCCACACACCTCTCTATGTTTTCCTTTTCCTCAATGCCACCATGTTGACTACTCACATTTGGCATATTTCCTTTCTCTTCACCCAAATCAATACTTGACTCTACCTATTGAACCCTTCCCTCAGCTCCCCTCCACCCATGGTAACCAACAACAACAAAAAAAATTTCCTTCTGTATAGAAACCTTTCATTGCCTTTTTAAAATAATGGACTACTACAATATTTGTCCTTCTGTGATTGACTTACTACACACAGCAAAATGTCCTCCAGGTTCATCTAAATTATGCAGTGTTTTGCAGATTCTACCTTATTGTTTAAGGTTGCATAGTATTCCATTGTGTGCATGAACCATAGTTCGGTTAACCATTCTTCTGTTGAAAGGCACCTAGGTTGTCTCCATCTTTTGGTTATTGTAAATAGTTCTGCTATGAGCATGGATGGCCATATATCTGTTCTTGTCCTGGCTCTCAATTCTTTAGGATATATACCTAGTAATGGAATGGCTGGGTCAAATGGTATATCTAATTCCAACTTTTAAGGAATCGCCATACTGCTTTCCACAGTAGTTGTATCATTTCACAGTCCCACCAGCGGTGTATAAGAATTCCAATCTCTCTGCATCCTGAGGATCATTTGTTATTTTCTGTCTTGCTGAACTTTGCTACTAGTGCTGGGGCAAGATTTTATCTCATTTTTGTTATGATTTGCATCTTGCTAATGGCTAATGATCACGAACATTTCTTCATATGTTTGTTGGCCACCTGAATATCCTGTTTGGTGAAGTGTCTACTCATGTCTTCTGCCCATTTTTTAAGTGGATTATTTGTCTTTTTGTTGTTGAGGTATTGGACTTTTCTATTAATTCTAGAAATAAGTCCTTTGTCAAGTATGTCATGGACAATTATTCTTTCCCAATCTGTAGATTCTCTTTTGACTCTTTTGCAGAGGTCTTTGGAAGCACATAAAAATTTAATTTTTAGAAGGTCCCATTCATCTAGTTTCTCTTCTGCTGTTTGTGCATTTTGGGTTGTGCTTGATAGTTTAGTTATGCCATAAATCAGGGCCCCTAAATTTTCCCCTAGTTTTTCCTTGAGGAACTTTAGAGTATTAGGTTTC
>NW_006921664.1:81742-82763 GCF_000298275.1 Orycteropus afer afer | reverse complement strand
TACTGTCTGGTATAAGGTGCAGATCTTGTTTCATTTTTCTGCAAATGGATATATGATTTTGCCAGCACCATTTGTTAAACAGACAATCTCTTCCCCATTTAATGGATTTAGGCCCTTTGTCAAAGATCAGCTGACAATAGGTCGATGGAGTTATTTCTGGGTTCTCAATTCTATTCCGTTGACCTGTATGTCTATCATTGTACCAATAACAGGCTGTTCTGACTACTGTGTGTGTATAGTATGTTTTAAGACCCAGGAATATGTGGCTTCCTAGTTTTCTCTTTTTCAATAATGCTTTGTTTATCCGAGATCTCTTTCCTTTCCATGCAAAGCTAGTGATTGGTTTTTCCATATCCTTAAAGAATGTTGATAGGATCTGGATTGGGATTGCATTGAATGTATAGAATGCTTTGGGTAGAATTGACATTTTCAATGCCAAGTAGATTTACTTGTCCACGAGCATGGTATGTTCTTTCATTTATGTACATCTCTTATATTTTCTTGCCAAGTAGTATTTTGTAGTTTTCTTCATACAGGTCTTTTGTGTCCCTAGTGAGATTTATTCCCAAGTATTTTAATTTTTTCCTAGCTATTGAAAATGGTATTGATTTCCTTATTTCTTTTTCAGCAATATCTTTGCTGGTATAGAGAAATACAACTGATTTTTTGATGTTAATAACGTATCCTGCCACAATGCTAAATCTATCAATTAGTTCCAGTAGATATTTTACTGAGTCTCTTGGGTTTTCTAGATATAAGATCATATCATCAGCAAATAGGGATAGTTTCACTTCTTCCTTACCAATTTGGATGCCTTTGATTTCCCTTTCTTACCTTATTGCCCTTGCTAGGACTTCCAATACAATGTTGAATAGAAGTGGTGATAGAGGGCATCCTTGTCTGCTTCCTGTTTTCAAGGGAATGGTTTCAGTCTGTCTCCATTGAGAATTGGCTGTTGGTTTTGCAAATATACCCTTTGGTAATAATGAATGATTTTCTTGATATGTTTTTGGAATGTATT
>NW_006921664.1:75712-81302 GCF_000298275.1 Orycteropus afer afer | reverse complement strand
ATTTCAGTTGGTTATGTTGTGATATCTCCCATTTTGTTTCTTATTCATGTTATTTGTATTCTCTCCCTCTTTTCTTTTGTTAAATTTGCCAGTGGTTTATCAATTTCATTACACTTTTCAAAAAAACTAACTTCTAGTCTTGTTGATTTTTTCTATTGTCTATTTTCTGTTTCATTGAGTTCTACTCAAATCTTCATTATTTCTTTTCTTCTAGTGACCTTTGGCTTTTTTGTTGTTCTTTTTCTACTTGTTGGAGATGTTGGTTTAAAGTGTCATTTTTGGCTCTTTCTTCTTTTTTGATGTGTGCAATTATTGCTATAAATTGGCTTCTGATTGCTGTTTTGGCTGTGTCCCAAAGATGTTGGTATGTTGTGTTTTCATTCTTGTTTGATTCAAGGAATTTTTGAATTTAATTTTTCATTTTTTCTATTACCCAGTCGTTGTTAAGGAGGGTGTTGTTCAGTTTCTATGTGTTTTCTGCTTTTCCATTGATCTTCCTATTATTGACTTCTAATTTTATAGCATTTTGATTGGAGACTATGCTTTGCAGCATTTCAATGTTTTTAAATTTATTAACTCTTGCTTTATGGCCTATCATATGGTCTATCATGAAGAATGTTCCATGTGCACTAGAAAATAATGTATGTTATGCTGTTGTTGGGTGAAGTGCTCTGTAGATGTCTATATGGTCAAGTTGGTGTATTGTATTGTTTAATTCTTCTGGGTCTTTGTTGAGTTTCTTTCTAGTTGTTATGTCTTTCATTGAAAGTGGTATATTAAAGTCTCTTTCTGTGACTGTGGAGTCATCTATTTGCCTTTTCAACTTTATTAAAGTCTGATTTATGTATTTCAGGACTATTTCATTGGGTCTGTAGTTATTTATAATCATTACATATTTTTGTTCAATTGATCCTTTAATCATTATATAATATCATTCTTTGTCTCTTATGGTGGTATTTGTGTTAATTAAAGTCAATTTGATCAGAAATTAATATTGCCATTCCTCTTTTTTGGTTGCCATGTGCTTGATAAATCTTTTTCCAACCTTTGATTTTTAGTCTATTTTTTGTCTTTCTAAGGCATGTATCTTGTAGACCACATATTGATGGGTTATTTTTCTTATCTAGTCTGCAACTCTCTGTCTCTTGAGTGGTGCACCTAATCCCTTGACATTCAGTGTAATGATCAATAAGCATGAATTTGTTGCTGTCATTTTGTTATGTGGTTTTTCATGGTGTTCCTGGTTTCTTTGTTCCACATAATTTTCTGTGCTGAGCTCAATTTTCTTTTTAATGAATCATGTATTCATTTCTTTTGTTGCTATTGTTTAATATTTGCTAAATAGTTGTCTTTGTCCTCTTTTTTTTATTGTGATTTAAAGGTTTATCATTTTTCTTTAGGTTATACTGTTATTTATCATTTTCTCCCAAATTTAGAACAATCCATTGTATCTTGCAACTTTCTTGACTTCTTCACCATTTAGAAGTTCTGTAACTACACTATTTTTTGCCCTTTTTGGTTTGTAGTTGTCCTCATTTGCCAATTGATGTCTCTGATTCCCTGTTTACAATCTCGTAAGCTCATTTCACTTTGGGTACTTCCATAGACTTTTTGTTTCCTGGTTATGTCATCTCATATAGTAATGGTTGGTTGTTATTTGCTATTATTGCTTCTCTTTTCAAATGACTCCCTTTAGTATTTCTTTTAAGGTTGGTCTGGTTTAAACAAATTCTCTTAATTTCTGCTTATCTGGAAATCTAGTTTCACCATCATATTTGAGGAATTATTTGCTTGGTATATAATTCTTGATTGGAATTTGTTTCTCTTTCAGCGTTTTATATACCAACATATTCTCATTTGCATGGTTTCTGCTGAGAAATCAGAGCTTATCCTTATTGGTTATCCTTTGTAGATAACTTTTTGTTTTTCCCATGCTGCTTTCAGGATTCTCACTTTGTCTTTGGTTTTGATGAGTTTGATGATGATGTGTCTTGTTGATTTTCTTTTGGGGTCTATTCTGTTTGGGGTTCTTTAGATTTCCTGAATGGATATATTCTCATCTTTCATCGTATCAGGGAAATTCTCTTCCAACAAATCTTGGAGAATTTTCTCAGTGGTTTTCTTTTTCTCTTCTTGTCCTGGAATTCTGATTACACATAGGTTATTCCTTTTGATGGTGTCCCACATGAACTTTAGGCTTTCTTCAGTTTGTTTTTAGCTTTTCCTGATTGATCCCTTTCCAAAGAAGTAGTCAGGTGTTTGTCTTCAATCTCATTAATTATTTCTTCCATTGATTTGATTCTACTCTTTGCCCTTTCCATGTGTTAACTATTCCTGAAAATTTAGCATTAATCTTCTGGATTTCTGTCTGTAGATTTTGTTATCATTTCTAATATTTCATTTGTTTAATCATTTTGTTCTTGTATTTTTTTCTAAAATTGTTCTAGAGTTTTTTCTGTGTTTTCCTCAATTTTGTCAGTATTTTCATTGATCTGTCTCTCAATCCTTTGAAGGTACCTAAGTATAATTCTTTTGAATTCCTTATCATGGAGTTTCAATGTTGTTTCTTGTTTAGCATGTGTTCTGGGTGTCTATCCTACTCCCTTGTTTCTAATGCTTTATCTTGCTTTTTTTGTGTGGACTGTGATGTTTGTTGTCTCTGAGACATTATGAAATTGTAGTTAGATTTCTGCTAATTATTTGTGAAGACCAGCTAAGAGTGAGTCATGTTCTTCCTGGTGGTTGTTTATCATTGACCAGTTGGTGGAGAAGGGAGTAGTGATACTCAGTAAGTGGAGCTTCAGCAGGTGCAAGTGTGGTTGGGTCATATGAGCACGGTTGCTGTCTCCCACTCAGATAAAAACAATGATCGAACAACCACTCAAAAACGAAAAGGAAGTGGATAAAAATTACATAAACATACAGGAACAATCACCAAAAAAGAAAAAAAGAAAAGAAAAATACCTGCAATATCTGGGGAGAAGGCAATCAGAGAAAAGCAGGGGAGTGATAAGGAAAAAATGGGAAAAATGCAAAGAGAAAAACAAGGAATGGGGTTAACTCTGAGAAAGAAAAGAATGAGAGCCAGGAACAGGGAAGAGAGAAAAAGCTGAAAACTAGAACCTGGGAAGGGAAGAATAGAGAATGGTAATAAAAATGATGAACAACAACGATAATAATAATAATTTTAAAATGACAAAAACAAACTGCAAAAAATAAAAAGTCTGGGCAGGCCTGGCCAGCGCACACAGGCTCTGTCAGAGCAAACAGACTGGGATAGAATTCCTGCCAGCCTGGAAGTTGGGTGAACATGAGGGATGGCCACAACTCCATTCACCAAAAGGGTATGGGGTATAAGAGTAACAAGGAAAATATCACACCTTTCCAGTTGTTCATATGGGGAATGTTCTTGTAGTTCCCAGCAAGTGGAGCCTATTAGGCTCTTGGAATCTGAGAGAATGCAGTCACTTGGAATATCCTAAATGTTTGAACTGCTTGTAAACATTCAAAATGGCTGTGCCCTCCAGAAGGCAAAAGTCCATAGCTCAGCCTGTGTCCTTCTTTGCTTCTTCCTTGTTTATTCACCAGCCACCAGTGCAGTCTTCCATGCAGCCCCTGGCTAGCAGGACCAATTTTTAGGTTAATTCTTGAGTCCTTATACCATTTGGCAATATCCAAGCTCTCTGTGCCATCAGGATCACTGACAGACCACAACTCTGTATGTCTCCTTTTTCAGTGTTTCCATGCAGGTTCTTCTATTAGCTGGAGTTCAGTCTGTCTACTTCTGTATGCTTCCTTTCAAAGCTCAGAGCTCCATTATTATCTTCTGTGTATCTGTGTTAATTAGTTCCCCTTTTCTTTGTTGATGAGGGTCTGTGTAGTTTGTCTGCCTATTCTGCCATCTTACCAGAATCCCCTATCTACTTCATTTTTAAGTGTGAGTTGTTCATTTCTAATTTTCTTAAAATGAACTTAAATAATTGTATTTTCATTATTTAAAAAATTTTCTGTTCCAATATATGCTTGTATAAATGTATCCCTTGATCACTGCTTTTGTTCACTATCATGTTTTTATGTTTAATACTCCCTATTATTCAATTCAAAATATGGTTTAAACTTTCATGGTGATTTTTTCCTTGAACCATGATTTATCTAAAAATCTACTGTTTTGTGTCTAGACTGTTGGGACACTTTTCTATTTATATATTTTTTTTCTCATATTTATTAATATAATTGATATATCTACCATCTTACTATCTGGTCTCTGTTTTCCAGAAGCAGCTGTTGTCCCAAGCCAAAACTAAATCCTTAGATTATGGCACATTCTGATATTTGAAAATATCTCTTGGAATAAATGTAAAGTTTTATCTTTTCTATTAAAGATTACCCCTCCATAAATTCCACGTTCTTTTATCTTTCTTGCTTTTACACTTATCTGATGACTTTGAATATGATTTTCATAATGTTTCCAATGATTTTCATCTGTTTATCTAAGTTGGATCACTGATCTTCCATGTATGCCACTATTTGTACCCATATGCCAATGCTTAATAAATGTTTTTATATTACTTTTTCAAAGTCAGAAGTAATAAGTGTCCTCTATTTTTGCAACACATGCTATAGTGGAATTAATGCTTATTTTTGGTAGTAAATTTCATAAATTACTCTAACCTTATTTTTTTCATGACTAAAAGTTAAATTTATCAATTTATAAATAAATTTTTATAATATTATGGAATGCATTTATAGAGCTAGTAAACATTCTGAAGTTGCTAATTTTCCATCCATAAAATAAAATAACTTGAAGAAAATCATCCCACTTTATTGTAGGTATGAAGTATTAAACACATGTTTCATCTGCTTTTTCACTTGTTACTTAGAAAACTCACTGCCATTGAGTCAGATCTGACTCATAGCAACCACTTCTTGGATTTCTGAGGTGGTATCACTATGGAAGTAGATTGCCCAGCCTTCATTCTGAGGAGTGGCTGGTGGGTTTGAATCGCCAGCCTTCTGGTTAGCAGTCAAGTGCCTTAAGCACTGTGCCACCAGAACATATTGCTAATTAAAAAAAGTCCTTCATTTTTCTCAAGCATCTCATCAAAGGGCAACAAAATGTCATATGGTCATTGCATGAAGACTTTGAAATTATTTTCAGTATATGGAGGCAAAAACCCTCTTCCTGCACATGGAACTTAACATTTTCTGCTAGCTAGTCCCTCTAATTTGCTGTCTGGAAACATGATTCTGAGAAAAGGCCTAGGTAAAAAGTGATCAAGGGCTTTCTTTCTTGGCATACTGGGAATGCTCAGGAACACTCAGGGTTCATGGTAGATTGACAATATCAACAGTGTCTTTCAATTTTCATATGTTGGATGAAGGGGAGTTATAGACAGATATCTCTCTCTGAGTTATAGTTTGCTTTTTCCAACAGTTTTTGAAAGGCCAATGTACTAAAGAATAGCTCAAAAATATGAAGATAGAGGCGGGGCAAGATGGTGGACTAGACAGAAGGATTGCACAGACCCTCTTCAACAAAGAAAAGGGAAACCAATTAACAGACACAGAAGATAATCTTGGACCCCTGAGC
>NW_006921664.1:66203-70552 GCF_000298275.1 Orycteropus afer afer | reverse complement strand
CTCTGTAAATCTTCACCCAAATCCTGATTAAAAAAAATATATATATATATGAAGATAGATTAAGTAATTTTCCCATAATTACAAAGTCCTAAATTGTCAGGTAAGAACTAAATCTAGTCATTTCTTAAAATTTATCTTTCACTGTCTTTAGAAAAAAAAAAAATAGAATAAAAGGATAAATATGGAAATAGAGACTGAAAAGCCACATTAAACCATTTGTTGTAGTACTAATTTTAATTCCAAAACTCCTTCCACTCTCTCTAGGTTGTGGTAAATTGAACTTTGGCTGATTTCTCTTCACACACAGAAGCTAGTATTGTGGCTCTAGAAGATTTATTGATACCCTACAATTTCACACTACTTTGAAACAACATTTATCGATCTGCTGTATGTTCAGCTGTAGTTTTTTGCCAGAAACATGTCTATCATTATGGTTTCAGGAATGTTCAAATGATCTTACCACTGACATGTTGAACATATTGTTTCATTGCTAGGTAGTTTCTAAAAATAATAAATTTTTTCTATTTTGACATCTTGCCAACAGTTTTGTTTTAATAGCAAAGTTTCTGATATCTTCCTAAATACATATCTAATCAAATAACTAGTTTTTCAGTTCAATTACTGTCAATGGCAGCACTTGCACTTATATGTTGGTAATCAAGTTTATTATAATTTTCTAAGTAGATGAGAAGAAATGTAATACATTTAGAAAGACTTTATTAGTTAATACGTAACATAATAGATATGAACATATTCATTTGGGTGGGTGTAACACAATCATGGAGTGTTTAACAACTATTTTGTGTCTAGCCATTAGTCCTATGTTTTATGGAAAATACAATATTCTTCTTTATTTTGAAAGTTACCTTTCTTCTAGTTTTATCTTTGTGCTTCTGATATGACTAGATTAGAGCATTGAATTCCTGGATTTTGTGGTTCTTGGAAGTTATGATAGCTCTTCTAACAACTACATTCATTCTGTAATATCACCCTCAATGGATAATTCTATTTTAAAACTTTCAAAATTTCAATTTCCAGCACTTAAAACTGAAAGTGTTCTGAGTAACATTGAATTTTGAGCCTGAAGTGGGATGTTGTGGGTAAAGATCCTAAAATATGGAATGAGCTGATTTAAGGTCTGTTCTTGGATATCTCCTTGAACCATGAACCACAAATCTTTCACAAATCTGCAACGTGTTAAAAGTTTATCTTAATTCCTTGTTCAGATGGCATATTTACCACTGTAATAATATAGTTCCTGGAACCATGATACTATTATATTCTTGACACTGTCAACATAGTTTTCAGTAATGTCCTTCATGCTTCTACAAAATGTGGAAAAAAAATCACTCCACCTCTGCATCTGTTGTGATTTGGAAGCAATCTTCTTCCTTAGGGCATAATGCATTGCTTTTCTTACTCACACTCTGAGTATTATGGATTAAACAACTTATATAAGCTATAAAAATGCTAAATTAAATTTAGCATTTTTTATAGTGTATATATAGGAAGTCTGGTAGCATAGTGCCTAAGGCACTTGACTGCTAACCAGAAGGCTGGTGGTTCAAACCCACCAGCCACTCCTCAGAAGGAAGATGGGGCTATCTACTTCCATAGTGATATTGCCTTGGAAACCCAAGGAGGGGTCGCTATGAGTTGGGTCCGACTTGATGGCACATAACACCAACAACAAATATATATATATATATATACACACACACACATATATGTATATGGGAGCTCTGGTAGCATAGTGGCTAAAGCACTTGACTGCTAACCAGAAGGCTGGCAGTTCAAACCCACCAGCCACTCCTCGGAAGGAAGGTTGGGCAATCCTACTTCCGTAGTGATACTGCCTCGGAAACCCAAGGAGGGGTCGCTATGAGTCGGGGCCGACTCGATGGCACATAACAACAACAACAACAACAACATATATATGAATAGTTTCCTCATGACCTACTTTACATGCTGCTATTACCACATCATGGGACAATTATGGTATGGTTTATCCTGTCAGAAATTGGTGGGCATGCCTCAGATCCATGAATGACCTGCTGTTACTAAGATGGAAAGCCCATCTTTGCAAAAGTTGAATTATGTTAAAAATTTTCTTATGTCTTCTTGTTAAAGTTGGCAGAATGAAGGTGTTTCAACTCTTTCCTTCAAATCTAACACAAAATATCAAACTCAAACTAAAAAGAAAAAAGAAAAGAAAAAAAACTCCCTGCCTTCAAGTCAGTTCCAATTCATAGCGACACTTCCTTGAGTTTCCAAGGTGGTATCTCTAGGGAAGTAGATTGTCCTGTCTTCCTTCCAAGGAGTGGTTGATGGGTGTATATCACCAACCTCTGGTTAGCAGTCAAATGTCTTAGGCACTATGGCACCAGGACTCCTAAAATATCAAACATAGTAAAAATAATAATTGAATACTGTGAAAATAAGAAAGACCCTTACCAAAAAACTGTAAAGAAACTCCACTGAAATATTGATTGACTTGAGGAAATTTGATTCACTACACACAATCTTGAACCTCAGGGAAAATACTGTTTTAAAAAGCTCATCCTATTATTTATTAATTGCGACAATGAAGAAAGTAAGATGTATGGGTCTATCAAATGCAACAGAGAGTATGTCCATAAGAACTAAAAGACAGGTGGAAATTAAAAAGTTCTGTATCAACTTCTGATTAATTATGATGACTAAGAAGCACAGATAAAATAGCATGAAGGAGGCAGGATGATAGCTGTCATCATATTTCTATACAGAATGAAGAAGGCTTCGAGGTCTTTACCAATCATAAACCAAGAGAAGAAATGTCAAAATACAAAGAAAATGAGAAGTACTACTAGAGCAGAGGACCCAGAAGATGCAATAAGAAGTTTAGCTAAAGCTCACCATGCCCCAGACAGTCTGCCTAGTCCATAATATTTTCTACCAGTTGGTTAGTTATGTTCAAATATGAGTTGTAATAAAAATGTACTGAACAGATAAATGTCTGCTATTTATTCACAAAAGATGATACTTGCTCTGAGTCAGTGACTGCTCTGAGCTTTATACTCTTCCATTTTCCAAATGAAGTTATTACAGTGTTCATATTACTTATTCTCAATAATTTTATATTGGATACATTGGAGGCAGACAAATTGTAAATGCATTGGCTACTAAAAAGTGAAGAGAGAAAATTGTACATTAAGGGCAGCTCATTATATCAGCCAGACATTCTGTCTCTTTCTCAAAGGTAAAAACAGTAATCAGATGAGGCTCTGAGGTTCTCATCTTTGGAGATGGCAAAATTGGAATATATTCATGTGGGGAAACACTGATTATGGAAGTTTGGTAACCTCCATAGGGAGCTCTGGAAGAGATTTGTAATTTCTTTGAAATGTCTGTTTACTTCTTCTTAATAACAGGACTCCTATTTTCATGTTAGTTGCACTGTACTCATATTTTTAAAGACTGTTTTTCCTCAGTTAGAATAACTCATTACATGTAAATGAAGGTTATGTGAGACTTCTAAGAAAGTTCTTGACATTGTGCTTATATACCTGACAGTCATGTTGACCTTTACTCTATTTTCTAACTGGAAAAGAGTATGAACACTGAAGATTCAGGGACCATCAAGTGACTATCAGATAATCTTGACAGTGGAAATCTGTATTGAGTGTGCTAGGAGTAAGGTTGCTTGAAGTCCATATTAAAGATGAAGGTCATAAGAAAGGTTCTGGGAACTGACTAGTAGAAGAAACTGAATGAAAACAGTGAATAGGAGACAAACTGAGCTGTGCATTATTCATTGCACCGATGATGTGGCCATTTTGAGTATTTGCAAGTGGCTTTTGAATCATGGCAGCAACCTGATAATTGGCTTTGTTTGTCAAGGACTACGTGGAAAACCACACTGGTGAACAGTGACTAGGAAGCCATTGTGCCCCCATACCCCAACCATATCCACACCTCCTGAGGTCCCATCCACTAGTGAGGAATACCACCTGCTTCTGAACCAATTGATCAACAACATACTGCAGCTAATACTAGCTAATCCACTCTCAACTTCTCTACATGAAGAGCTAATAGAGTTCCATGAATACATTCTCATCCTTTACCACATCCACCAGGAGACAGGTGATGAGTGCTTAACTGCTGCCAAGCTAGTGAATAGAGTCACACACAAACCTTCTTCCCTCAGATCTTGTTGTTGTTGTTGTTGTTAAGTGCCCTCAAGTCGTTTCCGACTCATAGTGACCCCATGCACAGCAGAACGAAACACTGACTGATCCCGCGCCAGCCCCACAATCCCTGCTATACTTGAGCCCATCATCGCAGCCACCGTATCAATCCATCTCCTTGAA